>NW_027507768.1:41650-263394 GCF_037356315.1 Lithobates pipiens | reverse complement strand
CCGATGAAGGGGGGGGAGGAGAGAGAGATGATCCAATCCTCATCTCATCCTTTTATATACTTTTTTTAGTAGCCATGTTACTTATTTAAAAATCTTTTTGAATGCTCATTTTTTGAAAATAAGCGTCTTCATCCATGTCTGTTAGCTGTGTGAATGGAGTATACAGAGTGAGAGGGACTGTCCCTCTGTCCTCCTCATTTGCCCCCTTGTGTTGCTCTGATCTATATAGTTGTATATAAAATGCACTTTTTATCTTTCAAAAAGTGTTTCCAGCACTAAACATTTCATCCAATTTCTAAATTGCTACATTTGTAAGCTTCAAAAGTCAATATAAAGGAATATTAGTGGTAAAAATAAAGCACTTGTGGGTTTAACGAATACTTTTTGTATAATTCTCCTATAAGGGGGTGTGGCAGGGGGCGTGTCCTATGCCTACATACATTTACCAAGAGGTGTCCCTCGTTCCCATCTCAAAGAGTTAGGTGGTGAGCATTCATATAGTGACCGCCGGCACACCCGCCGGGCGCTGCCTCTGCTTTGTTTTTATGGTTAGAAACAAATCGGCTCATCAGACACCAGAGTAATAAAGATATATAGTCAGCTGTAAATATCCAACATACGGCTCCGGGAGGTCTGCAATGACACTGCTGGGCCACAGGATGAGGTATAGGGGTACATAGATATGTCGGGGTGACACAGCTAGGACAGGACGAGGTATAGGGGTACATAGATATGTTGGGGTGACAGCCAGGACAGGATGGGGTATAGGGGTACATAGATATGTTGGGGTGACAGCCAGGACAGGATGGGGTATAGGGGTACATAGATATGTTGGGGTGACACAGCCAGGACAGGACGAGGTATAGGGGTACATATATATGTTGGGGTGACAGCCAGGACAGGATGGGGTATAGGGGTACATAGATATGTTGGGGTGACACAGCCAGGACAGAATGAGGTATAGGGGTACACAGATGTTTCTGGTGACACCACAGGGACAGGATGGGGTAGAGAGATGTTTGGGGTGATGACACTGGGACATGATGGGTTATAGGGGTACATAGAGATGTTTTAGGTGACACGGCCAGAACAGATTGAGGTATAAGGGTACATAAAAATGTTTTGGGCGATACCACCGAGAGAGTGGGGTATGGGGGTACAGAGATGTGTGGGGTGACAGCCAGAACAGCATGGAGTACACAGATATCTGGGGGTGGCACCACTGGGACAGGATGGGGTATAGGGTACATAGATATGTCAGTGTGACACAGCCAGGATGAGGTATAGGGGTACATAGATATGTCAGGGTGACAGCCAGGACAGGATAAGGAATAGGGGTACATAGATATGTCAGGGTGACAGCCAGGACAGGATGAGGAATAGGGGTACATAGATATGTCGGGGTGACAGCCAGGACAGGATGAGGAATAGGGGTACATAGATATGTCGGGTGACAGCCAGGACAGGATGAGGAATAGGGGTACATAGATATGTCGGGGTGACAGCCAGGACGAGGAATAGGGGTACATAGATATGTTGGGGTGACAGCCAGGACAGGATGAGGAATAGGGGTACATAGATATGTCGGGGTGACAGCCAGGACAGGATGAGGAATAGGGGTACATAGATATGTCGGGGTGACAGCCAGGACAGGATGAGGTATAGGGGTACATAGACATGTCAGGGTGACAGCCAGGACAGGATGAGGTATAGGGGTACATAGACATGTCAGGGTGACAGCCAGGACAGGATGAGGTATAGGGGTACATAGACATGTCAGGGTGACAGCCAGGACAGGATGAGGTATAGGGGTACATAGATATGTTGGGATGACAGCCAGGACAGGATGAGGTATAGGGGTACATATATATGTTGGGGTGACACAGCCAGGACAGGACGAGGTATATGGGTACATAGATATGTCGGGGTGACAGCCAGGACGAGGTCATAGGGGTACAGATATGTTGGGGTGACACAGCCAGGACAGGACGAGGTATATGGGTACATAGATATGTCGGGGTGACAGCCAGGACGAGGTCATAGGGGTACAGATATGTTGGGGTGACACAGCCAGGACGAGGTATAGGGGTACACAGATGTTTGAGGCGATTCCACGAGGGAGGACTAGTGCAATGTCTTGGTGTTGTAGAGCGAAGGTTGTACTCCCTATAACCGGCTCTCCTCCATTTTTAAGATGAAGAAAACTTTCCACGTTGAACTTGTAGAAATCAGAGGAATTGTAGCTGTGAGGTCATCCGATGACCAACAAGAGAGATTGTTTATAAATCTTTATAATATACGAATCGCACACAAGTCCATCCCGCCGCCATCATTACTAGAGCAGAACCCAACAACTGGACCCCCCCCGATGGTACACATTTTACACATCTATCTGAATGATATGGATATGAGGGATGTACACTGTATGACCAAAGTATGTACCCCCCCCCCCCCCCCCCACGTCCCTCTCCAAACATGGAGTTCAGGTGTTTCCAGTGAAGGTAATCCTCCATCATACAAAGACATTGCAGATGGTTGGACTCTTCCAATCTTGTGGTAACAGTTTGGTGAGGACCCTTTTCTGTTCCACCATAACTGTGCCCCCCCCTTGTACAAATCCAGCTCCATAAAGACATGTGTGACCAGTTTGGTGTGGAGGAACTCGAGTATCCTGCACAGAGTCCTGACCTCATCCCTACTGATACCCTTTGGGATGAATTGGAACCAGGTCTTCTCATCCCATATGTCTTCTCATCCAAGCTTAGTATAAAGCAGCACCGCCTCCGAGGATCCAGACATTCTTATTGACCCGCCTCCCAGGATCCAGACATTATGGCTCCCCCACTTATAAAGATTTAGGCACTAACTGTTAAAAGGCCTCCGTTACTGAAAGAGTTTCTTTTTCTTTCTGTGAAAATGAATCTGGATGGTCACTCTGGACAACACAGACAGTTTCTCTTTCCAACACATTGATGAAAATGATGTCACCTTTTTACATTTTTCCAATATACTTCAAGCCATCAACAAAAAGGGCCCCGAGGGGACACACACACACACACACACACACACACACCCCGAGGATTCTGGGTGAAATGCAGAAAATGTGAAATAGAAACATTTCCAGGAATGTGAGAAATCCGGAACCGGCTGAAAATAAGTGACACCCGCTGACAATGGCAAGAATGTCAGCCACCCGAGAGCCAAGAAAGTGACATGTCTACTGTACAGAAGGACACTGGACACACCCGGAGACTACAATGTAACCACAGATTCCACCCAGCATTGTGTTATCCTAAAAAGGTGTCAGATTGGGTAATGACTGCAGTGTGCATGGGAACCAGCTGACAGCCCTGACCAGATAGCTGTGGGAGGAGCCTATTGATTAGGGTGGAGCTTCAGCCATCATGTTGTTGTTTGCCCCAGGATAGGAGTGACACCAGATGTGTACTGACCTTACAGAAGAATGACCGGTGTGAGGGTCAGTCTGTATAGAAACTGTTGGTGGATCCTGAATGTGTGACCTGTAATTCCCACTGAGGGATATTCTATTCATCCCGAAAGATGAAGATCCCATACAAGATAAAGAGGACCAATGAGTCCTGCCATGCTGGGTGGCTGAGGGGCACCAGGCAGACGGTGGATCGGGGCCCAAGGCGGTGGGTGGACCGGGGCCCCACACTATGGAAGCGTCTGCCATTACATGTATCTCGGGGGATCATCTACATGTCAGAATCACAAAAGACAATAAAATTATGACGGCTAATAACCAATAAGTCGGCAGGAAAGGGCCTGCAGCACCGCCCCCCCCCCCCCCCTCATGGAATTCCTTGCTGGAACAACCAATCAATCACATTCAGGGACCTGACAGACGCTCACACATCCAATCACCATCTCCTGTCTATGGGACACTAATGATCCTCTACACCACACATCTCCAGTCCTCAAGTACCCCCAACAGGTCATGTTTTCAGGGTTTCCCTCATATTAAAACGGCTGTGGTCATTACTAAGGCAGTGAAACGGATCAAATCATCGGTGCAAAATAATGGAAAGCCTGAAAATCCGACCTGTTGGGGGTACTGGAGGGACATTGATCTACAGGACCGCCCACTTACAGATATCTGATGAATTATTGGGAATTCCAAAACTGTACAACTTAGAAAAAACAATTGTAACATACATGTCACCATCATTCCCTCACCTACAATCACAAAGAATTTTCAGAACAATTGTACTGCAGACTGCCTTATTAAAAGGGTGCCCAGGGGCAAAGGGCCCAGGTCAGGGGCAGGAGGGCCAAGGGGCCCAGGTCAGTCAGGGGCAAGGGGCCCAGGTCAGTCAGGGGCAAGAGGGGCAAGGGGCCCAGGTCAGTCAGGGGCAAGAGGGGCAAGGGGCCCAGGTCAGTCAGGGGCAAGAGGGGCGAGGGGCAAGGGGCCCAGGTCAGTCAGAGGCAAGGTGCTTAAAATAGGAGCATGAGAAGCCTATGTGAGATAAAGTGCTCACATGAGGGGTAGAAGGGTAAGGTGTCTCTGCCAGGGGCATGAGGGGAGGGAATGGGGGTCTCCAGCTCAAAGGTATGGGGGGTGGGGAGGGAATGGAGGTTTCCGGCTATGTGGTGAGAGAATGGGGTGCCTAGGTCAGGAGTATGGGGGGGGGGGGAATAGGGTCTCCAGGTCAGGGGTATGGTGGGGGGGGGGAATGAGGTCACCGGGGATGGGGGCGATGACCCTGTTGATGGGGGGTGATGACCCCGGGGATGGGGGGGCGATGACCCCGGGGATGGGGGGAGCGATGACTAGGGGGATGGGGGGGGGCGATGACCCCGGGGACGGGGTGACCCCTGACACTCACCCAGGCCGGCATTTGCTGTCCGTTCAGCCCGCGGGTCACCTCCAGGCACTCGTTGTCCAGCAGCTCCCATGCCGCCCTCAGTCGGGCCAATTTACTTTTCTTGTTCCGGTTCCAGAAGGTCCAGAGGAAAAGTCCGAGCAACAGCCAGGTGACACTCAGCCCGAGCCGCCCGACCACATAGACCGGCACCAGGAGCAACAACACCCGGGCCACCGTCCGTACCAACGCCAGCACCGGGTCACCCAGCGCCCGGATCTGCGGGTCACCGAACCCCTGAAACTGGGGGCTACCCGATACCCGCTTTTTCGGGTCACTCTCTGCCGGGCTCTTTTGCGGGTCATCGGACACCCGGCTCTGCGGGTTACTCTCTGATTGGCTCTTTTGCGGGTCACCCATCCTCGTTGTCTGTTGAGGGTCACCCGGCACCATTTTCTGCTGCGGGTCTTTCATCGCTCGGGTGTGTTGGGGGTCACCCGACACCCGACTCTGCTGTCCCGGGACGCTCATCGCTGCTCCTCCGCCGACATTCTGCGCCCGACTGACAGGTGACAGTGACCCGCCCCCTACACACCTGAGCCGCCGGGTGACACCCACAGGGAGGACCGACACCCCCCGGGAGAGGTATGAGGAGCCTCACAATGGGAACCGGTCTGTACGGCACGTGAGACCCGAACCGGGAATCCCGACTGTCCGACAAAGTGAGATATTTCCGCACATCGTCACCGATCACCGGAGAGACATTCCCGAGACACACGTGACCTTCCCAACCATCAACAATCCCAGATATTTATAAACAAATGTAACAATCCGGAAATCTATAAATAGAAATCCCCCTCCCCCAATGTGTTATATATATATAAACACCCCCTATAATATATATAAATATAAGACCCCCCCCCCAGTATAATATATAAATATCGGACCCCCTCCCAGTATATATATAAACATAATAGCTCTCCCAGTATAATACAGAAATATAGGATCCCCTCTCAGTATAATATAAAAATACAGTATAGGACCCCTCCCAGTATAATATAGAAATATAAGACTCCCCTTCCCAGTAAGATATTAAAATAAAAGACCCCCCTTTCTAGTATGATAAATAAATATAAGACCCCTTTCTGAGTGTGATATATAATATAAGACCCCTCCCACTATGATATATAAATATAAGACCCCTCTCAGTATAATATATATATAAGACTCCCTCCCAGTATGATATATAAATATAAGACCCCCTCCCAGTGTGATATATAAATATAAGACCCCCTCCCAGTGTGATCTATAAATATAAGACCCCCTCCCAGTGTGATCTATAAATATAAGACCCCCTCCCAGTGTGATATATAAATATAAGACCCCCTCCCAGTGTGATATATAAATATAAGACCCCCTCCCAGTGTGATATATAAATATAAGACCCCCTCCCAGTGTGATATATAAATATAAGACCCCCTCCCAGTATGGTATATAAATATAAGACCCCCTCCAAGCATGACCACATGTAAAAAATAGCGCCGGTCAAAAACCTCCTGTTCATCCTTCTTTAGGTTCTCCAGCCCCTCCAGGAGCACATCTCACTCCATTGGAACAATCCCAACAGCAACATTAGGGGGCGCTCACCACATAGATCAATCACATCCACTGGTAAGCTAAGAGAGGCTTCAGCTACAGTCCCCGCATCTTTGCCACGCCCACTGACGCGTTTTACCTTGAGTGGGCTTAGTCATAGAAGCACTCTACTCCCAGTAAAATATATAAATATAGATTTCCCCCCATTATGTTATATAATTTTAAGACCCCTTCCCCGTCTGACTTATACAAATATAAAATATACCCCCCCCCCCCCCCAGCCAGTATAATACATGCCCTCCCCTGTGTGAAGGAGAAATAATATAGGGAGGGGATCTTATATAAGTATGATTTATGAATATAAGAGCCCCCTAATTATGATATATGAATATAAAGCACCCTCCCAGTATGATATTTGAATATAGGACCCCTCCCAGTATGATATATGACTATAAAGCCCCCTCCCAGTATGATATATGAATATAAAGCACCCTCCCAGTATGATATTTGAATATAGGACCCCTCTCAGTATGATATATGAATATAAAGCCCCTCCCAGTATGGTATATGAATATAAAGCCCCTCCCAGTATGGTATATGAACATAGGACCCGTCCCAGTATGATATATGAATATAATGTCCCGTCCCAGTATGATATATGAATATAATGTTTCTATCAAACTCTTATTAAGAAGAGACCGCAGATGATACATTGGTGTACAACTGGCAGCTTCAATGAGCAAGACTAGGACCAAATGTACCAGAGACAAAGAGCACAGGCTGGGCTTTCCTACAAGAATTGGGAGGGATACTGCAGAGGATACAGCGGTGTAAAATTGGCCAGTAGCAGAACAATTTTATCAGGGATAATAGTCCTTACTGGTTTATGCCTAACTTTTATTTTAACTATGGGGGGGGGAGGGGGGGTATAGTGAATGTGGGCGATGTGGGTTGGTTTAGGTGTACACTGTTATTGCACTTAGTGTTTTTTTTTTCTTTCACATGACGTAACAGAATCCTGCGAATAAAAGGAAGCTCTGAATGCTGCACGTTGTGCACCCCGCAGTAAAAAAAAAGGCCCTAACAACATACAGTACATATAACAAAAAAAATCCCCAAATAATAATATAAACAAAGAAAGAAAAGGCACCAAAGAGGTAAATTGCCCAAAGAGCTAGCAGTCAGAATTAAAGGACAGAGTCCTAATCTCTACCTATGCAGTATGCCAGCTATCCCTAACTTATCATTACAGCAGTTTCCAAATCACTGACACCATGGTTGTCCTCCCATTTTTAAGTGAGGGAGCTGATTTATCCAAAAGCCCCCTTATAAACTCCTCTAAGCCTGCCGGTCATAGATCATCCATTCAATTTCAGGGTGAATCTCCATATATATTCACTGGGACTGCAAATCTCAAATCCTCAGAATTCACCTGAAACCCAGGGTAGCAGTAAACCCAAAGCGCACTCCTATTAGGAGACCCCAGTCAGTAGACGTGAAGCCCCTAGTTAGTAGACGTGGAGTTCCCAGTTAGTAGATATGGAGTCCCACCTTAGTAGATGAGGAGCCCCCAGTCAGTAGATGGGAAGCCCCCAGTCAGGAGATGTGGAGTCTCCAGACAGTAGACTTGAAGCCCCCAGTTAGTAGATGTGGATTCCCCAGGTAGATAAGGAGCCCCTAGTCGGTAGAGGTGAAGCCCCCAGTCGGTACCCCCAGTCAAGAGATGTGGAGCCCCCAGTCAAGAGATGTGGAGCCCCCAGTCAAGAGATGTGGAGCCCCCAGTCAGGAGATGTGAAGCCCCTAGTCAGGAGATGTGAAGCCCCCAGTCAGTAGACATGGAGAGAGCCCAGTAAGAAGATGTGGAGCCCCCAGACAGTAGATGTGGAGCTTCCAATCAGTGGATACATCTCTGGGAATTATGCGGCACTGTCATGTCCTGACTTGTAGCCTCACCAAACCTGCCCATCCGGTCCTCAGATAATGGGACAGCATCACCCCACCACACTTCTCCATTAAACACAACCATGGAGACCGCAGGGAGGTCACATGACACCGCTCACCCATGAGAGAGAGAAGAATTATTACTAGAATTATTGTTTCCAGAGAAGGATACAATTCTATTCTTCTATAGTGACTCTGATTGGCTGCAGGTTTGTTGTAAAGAGAACCTGTCACAGGAGTAATCAAGTAATCTTTTTAATATTCTTTTTAATTTTAAAAACTCTGCAGACTTACCTGTGGGGAGGGGGGGGGGTCCCTGTTAGTTTTTACGGCTTTGACTGAGATTGACATTTTAGGTGGTGTCAGGGGTCAAAGGTCACCTACAGAATGTCGTCACTGGAATGAGAGAAATTTGCTGCCCAAAATCAGGACATTTAAACAAAAATGTGAATCAGGCCATAACCCTTATAAATCTAACCGTAAAACTAAAATTAATCCTAACACCAACCCTAATGCTAACTAAAACACTAATGACAACCCTAACCATAACCCCTAACTATAACCCTAACCATATCCCTGACTATAACCCTAACCATATCCCTGACTATAACCCTAACTATATCCCTGACTATAACCCTAATGCCGCGTACACACGAGCGAATTGTCCGGCGTACTTAGTCCGGCAAACAATCCGGCGGATAGTCCGGCGGACTTTCTACCGAACGGACTTGGCCACACACGGACACACAGAAATTCCGGCGATTGCTAGCGCGATGACGTACAGCACGTATGACGGGACTAGAAAAAGGAAGTTCAATAGCCAGTAGCCAATAGCTTCCTTCTTGTACTTGCTTCTGAGCATGCGTCATTCTTAGTCCGCCGGACTAGCATACTGACGAACGTATTGTCCGCTGAAACCCAAGTCCGGCGGAAAGATTGCAAAAATACTTTCTAAGTCCGCCGGACTTTACGCTGGAAAAGTCAGTTGAAGCCCACACACGATCGAATTGTCCGGTGAAATGCGTTTCGGCGGACTAAGTACGCCGGACAATTCGCTCGTGTGTACGCGGCATAACCCTATCCATGTCCCAAACTATAACCCTGACTATATGATATATGAATATAAAGCCCCTCCCAGTATGGTATATGAATAGAGGGTCCCTCCGAGTATGATATATGAATATCTCTGACTATAACCCTAACTATATCCCTGACTATATCCCTAACTATATCCCTGACTATATCCCTAACCATATCCCTGACTATATCCCTAACCATATCCCTGACTATAACCCTAACTATATCCCTGACTATATCCCTAACTATATCCCTGACTATATCCCTAACCATATCCCTGACTATAACCCTAACTATATCCCTGACTATATCCCTAACCATATCCCTGACTATATCCCTGACTATAACCCTAACTATATCCCTGACTATAACCCTAACTATATCCCTGACTATATCCCTAACCATATCCCTGACTATAACCCTAACTATATCCCTGACTATAACCCTAACTATATCCCTGACTATATCCCTAACCATATCCCTGACTATATCCCTAACTATATCCCTGACTATATCCCTAACTATATCCCTGACTATATCCCTAACCATATCCCTGACTATATCCCTAACCATATCCCTGACTATAACCCTAACTATATCCCTGACTATATCCCTAACCATATCCCTGACTATAACCCTAACTATATCCCTGACTATAACCCTAACTATATCCCTGACTATATCCCTAACCATATCCCTGACTATAACCCTAACTATATCCCTGACTATATCCCTAACCATATCCCTGACTATAACCCTAACCATATCCCTGACTATAACCCTAACCATATCCCTGACTATAACCCTAACCATATCCCTGACTATAACCCTAACCATATCCCTGACTATAACCCTAACTATATCCCTGACTATAACCCTAACCATATCCCTGACTATAACCCTAACCATATCCCTGACTATATCCCTAACTATATCCCTGACTATATCCCTAACCATATCCCTGACTATAACCCTAACTATATCCCTGACTATATCCCTAACTATATCCCTGACTATATCCCTAACCATATCCCTGACTATAACCCTAACTATATCCCTGACTATATCCCTAACTATATCCCTGACTATATCCCTAACCATATCCCTGACTATAACCCTAACTATATCCCTGACTATATCCCTAACTATATCCCTGACTATAACCCTAACTATATCCCTGACTATATCCCTAACCATATCCCTGACTATAACCCTAACTATATCCCTGACTATAACCCTAACTATATCCCTGACTATATCCCTAACCATATCCCTGACTATAACCCTAACTATATCCCTGACTATAACCCTAACTATATCCCTGACTATATCCCTAACCATATCCCTGACTATAACCCTAACTATATCCCTGACTATATCCCTAACTATATCCCTGACTATATCCCTAACCATATCCCTGACTATAACCCTAACTATATCCCTGACTATATCCCTAACTATATCCCTGACTATATCCCTAACCATATCCCTGACTATAACCCTAACCATATCCCTGACTATATCCCTAACTATATCCCTGACTATAACCCTAACTATATCCCTGACTATATCCCTAACCATATCCCTGACTATAACCCTAACTATATCCCTGACTATATCCCTAACCATATCCCTGACTATAACCCTAACTATATCCCTGACTATAACCTTAACCATATCCCTGACTATATCCCTAACTATATCCCTGACTATATCCCTAACCATATCCCTGACTATAACCCTAACCATATCCCTGACTATAACCCTAACTATATCCCTGACTATAACCCTAACCATATCCCTGACTATAACCCTAACCATATCCCTGACTATAACCCTAACTATATCCCTGACTATATCCCTAACTATATCCCTGACTATATCCCTAACCATATCCCTGACTATAACCCTAACTATATCCCTGACTATATCCCTAACCATATCCCTGACTATAACCCTAACCATATCCCTGACTATAACCCTAACCATATCCCTGACTATATCCCTAACTATATCCCTGACTATAACCCTAACTATATCCCTGACTATATCCCTAACTATATCCCTGACTATATCCCTAACCATATCCCTGACTATATCCCTAACCATATCCCTGACTATAACCCTAACTATATCCCTGACTATAACCCTAACCATATCCCTGACTATAACCCTAACCATATCCCTGACTATATCCCTAACTATATCCCTGACTATATCCCTAACCATATCCCTGACTATAACCCTAACTATATCCCTGACTATATCCCTAACTATATCCCTGACTATATCCCTAACCATATCCCTGACTATAACCCTAACTATATCCCTGACTATATCCCTAACTATATCCCTGACTATATCCCTAACCATATCCCTGACTATAACCCTAACTATATCCCTGACTATATCCCTAACCATATCCCTGACTATAACCCTAACTATATCCCTGACTATAACCCTAACTATATCCCTGACTATATCCCTAACTATATCCCTGACTATAACCTTAACCATATCCCTGACTATATCCCTAACCATATCCCTGACTATATCCCTAACTATATCCCTGACTATATCCCTAACTATATCCCTGACTATAACCCTAACTATATCCCTGACTATATCCCTAACCATATCCCTGACTATAACCCTAACTATATCCCTGACTATAACCCTAACTATATCCCTGACTATATCCCTAACCATATCCCTGACTATAACCCTAACTATATCCCTGACTATATCCCTAACTATATCCCTGACTATATCCCTAACCATATCCCTGACTATAACCCTAACTATATCCCTGACTATATCCCTAACTATATCCCTGACTATATCCCTAACCATATCCCTGACTATATCCCTAACTATATCCCTGACTATATCCCTAACTATATCCCTGACTATAACCCTAACTATATCCCTGACTATATCCCTAACCATATCCCTGACTATAACCCTAACTATATCCCTGACTATATCCCTAACCATATCCCTGACTATAACCTTAACCATATCCCTGACTATATCCCTAACTATATCCCTGACTATATCCCTAACCATATCCCTGACTATAACCCTAACCATATCCCTGACTATAACCCTAACTATATCCCTGACTATAACCCTAACCATATCCCTGACTATAACCCTAACCATATCCCTGACTATAACCCTAACTATATCCCTGACTATATCCCTAACTATATCCCTGACTATATCCCTAACCATATCCCTGACTATAACCCTAACTATATCCCTGACTATATCCCTAACCATATCCCTGACTATAACCCTAACTATATCCCTGACTATAACCCTAACTATATCCCTGACTATATCCCTAACTATATCCCTGACTATATCCCTAACCATATCCCTGACTATATCCCTAACCATATCCCTGACTATAACCCTAACTATATCCCTGACTATAACCCTAACTATATCCCTGACTATATCCCTAACTATATCCCTGACTATATCCCTAACCATATCCCTGACTATAACCCTAACCATATCCCTGACTATAACCCTAACTATATCCCTGACTATATCCCTAACCATATCCCTGACTATAACCCTAACTATATCCCTGACTATAACCCTAACTATATCCCTGACTATATCCCTAACCATATCCCTGACTATAACCCTAACTATATCCCTGACTATAACCTTAACCATATCCCTGACTATATCCCTAACTATATCCCTGACTATATCCCTAACCATATCCCTGACTATAACCCTAACCATATCCCTGACTATAACCCTAACCATATCCCTGACTATAACCCTAACCATATCCCTGACTATAACCCTAACCATATCCCTGACTATAACCCTAACCATATCCCTGACTATAACCCTAACTATATCCCTGACTATAACCCTAACCATATCCCTGACTATAACCCTAACCATATTCCTGACTATAACCCTAACTATATCCCTGACTATAACCCTAACCATATCCCTGACTATAACCCTAACCATATCCCTGACTATAACCCTAACTATATCCCTGACTATAACCCTAACTATATCCCTGACTATAACCCTAACTATATCCCTAACTATAACCCTAATCATATCCCTAACTATAACCCTAACTATATCCCTGACTATAACCCTAACCATATCCCTGACTATATCCCTAACTATATCCCTGACTATAACCTTAACCATATCCCTGACTATAACCCTAACTATATCCCTGACTATAACCCTAACTATATCCCTGACTATAACCCTAACTATATCCCTAACTATAACCCTAATCATATCCCTAACTATAACCCTAACTATATCCCTGACTATAACCCTAACTATATCCCTGACTATAACCCTAACTATATCCCTGACTATATCCCTGACTATAACCCTAACCATATCCCTGACTATAACCCTAACTATATCCCTGACTATAACCCTAACTATATCCCTGACTATAACCCTAATCATATCCCTAACTATAACCCTAACCATATCCCTGACTATAACCCTAACTATATCCCTGACTATATCCCTAACCATATCCCTGACTATAACCCTAACTATATCCCTGACTATATCCCTAACCATATCCCTGACTATAACCCTAACTATATCCCTGACTATAACCCTAACTATATCCCTGACTATATCCCTAACTATATCCCTGACTATAACCTTAACCATATCCCTGACTATATCCCTAACCATATCCCTGACTATATCCCTAACTATATCCCTGACTATATCCCTAACTATATCCCTGACTATAACCCTAACTATATCCCTGACTATATCCCTAACCATATCCCTGACTATAACCCTAACTATATCCCTGACTATAACCCTAACTATATCCCTGACTATATCCCTAACCATATCCCTGACTATAACCCTAACTATATCCCTGACTATAACCCTAACTATATCCCTGACTATATCCCTAACCATATCCCTGACTATAACCCTAACTATATCCCTGACTATATCCCTAACTATATCCCTGACTATATCCCTAACCATATCCCTGACTATAACCCTAACTATATCCCTGACTATATCCCTAACTATATCCCTGACTATATCCCTAACCATATCCCTGACTATATCCCTAACTATATCCCTGACTATAACCCTAACTATATCCCTGACTATATCCCTAACCATATCCCTGACTATAACCCTAACTATATCCCTGACTATATCCCTAACCATATCCCTGACTATAACCCTAACTATATCCCTGACTATAACCTTAACCATATCCCTGACTATATCCCTAACTATATCCCTGACTATATCCCTAACCATATCCCTGACTATAACCCTAACCATATCCCTGACTATAACCCTAACTATATCCCTGACTATAACCCTAACCATATCCCTGACTATAACCCTAACTATATCCCTGACTATATCCCTAACTATATCCCTGACTATATCCCTAACCATATCCCTGACTATAACCCTAACTATATCCCTGACTATATCCCTAACCATATCCCTGACTATAACCCTAACTATATCCCTGACTATAACCCTAACTATATCCCTGACTATATCCCTAACTATATCCCTGACTATATCCCTAACCATATCCCTGACTATAACCCTAACCATATCCCTGACTATAACCCTAACTATATCCCTGACTATATCCCTAACCATATCCCTGACTATAACCCTAACTATATCCCTGACTATAACCCTAACTATATCCCTGACTATATCCCTAACCATATCCCTGACTATAACCCTAACTATATCCCTGACTATAACCTTAACCATATCCCTGACTATATCCCTAACTATATCCCTGACTATATCCCTAACCATATCCCTGACTATAACCCTAACCATATCCCTGACTATAACCCTAACTATATCCCTGACTATATCCCTAACCATATCCCTGACTATAACCCTAACCATATCCCTGACTATAACCCTAACTATATCCCTGACTATATCCCTAACCATATCCCTGACTATAACCCTAACTATATCCCTGACTATAACCCTAACTATATCCCTGACTATATCCCTAACCATATCCCTGACTATAACCCTAACTATATCCCTGACTATAACCTTAACCATATCCCTGACTATATCCCTAACTATATCCCTGACTATATCCCTAACCATATCCCTGACTATAACCCTAACCATATCCCTGACTATAACCCTAACCATATCCCTGACTATAACCCTAACCATATCCCTGACTATAACCCTAACTATATCCCTGACTATATCCCTAACTATATCCCTGACTATATCCCTAACCATATTCCTGACTATAACCCTAACTATATCCCTGACTATAACCCTAACCATATCCCTGACTATAACCCTAACCATATCCCTGACTATAACCCTAACTATATCCCTGACTATAACCCTAACTATATCCCTGACTATAACCCTAACTATATCCCTAACTATAACCCTAATCATATCCCTAACTATAACCCTAACTATATCCCTGACTATAACCCTAACCATATCCCTGACTATATCCCTAACTATATCCCTGACTATAACCTTAACCATATCCCTGACTATAACCCTAACTATATCCCTGACTATAACCCTAACTATATCCCTGACTATAACCCTAACTATATCCCTAACTATAACCCTAATCATATCCCTAACTATAACCCTAACTATATCCCTGACTATAACCCTAACTATATCCCTGACTATAACCCTAACCATATCCCTGACTATATCCCTAACTATATCCCTGACTATAACCCTAACTATATCCCTGACTATAACCCTAACTATATCCCTGACTATATCCCTGACTATAACCCTAACCATATCCCTGACTATAACCCTAACTATATCCCTGACTATAACCCTAACTATATCCCTGACTATAACCCTAATCATATCCCTAACTATAACCCTAACCATATCCCTGACTATAACCCTAACTATATCCCTGACTATATCCCTAACTATAACCCTAACCCCTAGCTCTATCACCAACACTGTTGCTAAACTTATTTATACCTTCAAAGGCAACCCTAATGCTGACTCTAGCTCAGTCCCTAACACCTCCAGTGCTAACCCTTGCCCTAATGCCAACTCTGACTCCAGTACCAGGGGAAGCTTCAACCAGTACCCAGGGGGCAAGGTTTCTTAACTGGGCCACCCGCTGCTAAAAAAGTGCCTTAGAATTAGAATGGTCGTAATGCCTTGCACCCATTCTTTGCCCCCCCAGCTGCTCATGGTTGGCATGAAGTGTGCACCATACATACCTGACCAATTGCATGCTTTGTGGTTGCCTGCCGATAGATTGTGCATGCGGGGGGGTGGGGTGCCCCCCCCTCCTCCACTGCTGCACCTGGGGTAGCTGTCCCTCCTGCCCACCCCTTGTCCCAGCCCTGTCTGACTCTAATGCTGTAACTAACGCTAACCCTAGTGATAAGCCTAATACCAACCTTAGCACTGACCATCATGGTACATTCACACGGCACATGGAGGCAGCCACCAGTGGGAATCACTTGATTCTTGCCAGTGGTACTGAACACTCCCGGCATACTCTGTGCGCAGCCAGCAGCAGCTGACAGATTAGTGCTCTGTACAAATGAATGGCCGGGGCCACTGCTGTTGGCATGTAACCGCTCATCTGATTGGTTACATATACACAGAGCCTCGGCCTGCCATGTACACACTGGGCCGGTCACTGTGTGAGCAATTACATGTGAGTGGCTGTGATTAGCTGCGGGAGCCGACATCCTCCCATTGCTTTCAATAGGGCTGCCTCCTGCAGCTAATCACCCGGAACCCCCACTGGGGTTGTTGCATCCAATCATAGTTCAGGTGAGTTCGCAGGTAAAAACACTCCCCTATATAACACAAGAACAATGTTTTCTACTGGCTGTCTGGAGTTTCAGTATTCTCAGACATTGCCTTATGACAAGCATGAGGGGGGAAGGGAAGTCCTGATCAGCATGCCTCTTCCAGGTCAGTGTACCGAAGCCAATGGATCAGCATGACAGCCAAGCAACTAGAATTTTCAACAATGGCATCCTCCATATTTGCTCAGTACAGACGTATGGACATCAGTGGGAGGCACTGTGCCTGTGCTCCGCCCCCACCAATACATGACGGTCCTAGATCCAGCATTAGGCATCGTAGGCTTGTGCCTATGGGCAGGAGATGGGAAGAGGCGGCTTTTCTTCTATAGTCATTGGACGCTTTATGCTCCCATCAGTAGATCAGCTGACATACATCTGTTGTCACAATACTGTGATCAGGTCAGGAATGGGAAATGGTCAATATGTAATAGAAGTGACTTCGGCAGAGAGGCCGCTGCTTCAGGCACCAAAGACCGTGTCCTTCAGGCTGCAGTGCTGGAACTCCGGACTGTGCCAAGAAATACGAATAGTTATAAATTCATCATTTCGTGAATATTTTGGTATCGGGGGAGGAGCTGGGATGTTGGCAGAGTGACGCGTGGTCGGTGAATTGGGGCGTATTTCGGGTCACGCTGCGCTGGGTGTGAGCTCACATTTTTATGAGTCAGGCTCACAGCTGTGCTCAGTGATAGCAGGACGGGTATATCAGGATCAGTGACTCCAGCAGATTCCACAACTGCCTGAGATAAATAAGAGAACCTGTCTGAGTGTCAGGAAGGGGAGTCACCTGAGGATAGGTGGGCGGGGCTGTCAGTCCGTGGAAGGTGACCACACAGGACATGAATTGGGAATTAGGAGGAATGTTATCAGAGGGGTCAGACATGATAGCAGATTGTTTGAGACGTGATTGGAGAGAAATTAGGAAATGTGACTCGGAGCTCCACAACTACTGATTGGGGGCTCCTCATCATTGAAGTGGGGGGCTTAAAGTCTACTAACTGGGGGCTCCTCATCTACTGACTGGGGGCCCCTCATCTACAGACTAGGGGCGCCAGCTATATTTTAAGCTCTCTTAGGTTATCATTCTCTGTAATTGGATAATATCATTGTTATCAGCCCTGTATGTCCTCTTTTTGTACAGCGCTACAGAAGATGTTGGCACTATATACATCATCATGCATGTGAAGCGAGGTGCAGTAGCATAGTATAGTATAGTGCCATAGTACGGTGAAGTAGCATGGTGGAGTAGCATGGTGGAGTAACACAGTGGAATAGCATGTTTCCATAGCACGGTGAAGCATGGTGGTGTAGAACGGTGAAGTAGCATGGTGAAGTAGCACAGTGGCGTAGCTCGGTGCTGTAGCACGGTGAAATAGCATGGTGCTGTAGGATGGTGAAGTAGCACGGTGAAGTAGCACGGTAATGTAGCAAGGTGAAGTAGCATGGTGAAGTAGCACGGTAATGTAGCACGGTGAAGTAGCACGGTGAAGTAGCACAGTGCTGAAGCACGGTGAAGTAGCACGGTGAAGTAGCACGGTAATGTAGCACGGTGAAGTAGCACGGTGAAGTAGCACGGTGAAGTAGCACAGTGCTGAAGCACGGTGAAGTAGCACGGTGAAGTAGCACGGTAATGTAGCAAGGTGAAGTAGCACGGTGAAGTAGCACGGTGAAGTAGCACAGTGCTGAAGCATGGTGAAGTAGCACGGTGAAGTAGCACGGTGAAGTAGCATGGTGAAGTAGCACGGTGAAGTAGCATGGTGAAGTAGCACGGTAATGTAGCAAGGTGAAGTAGCACGGTGAAGTAGCACGGTGAAGTAGCACGGTAATGTAGCACGGTGAAGTAGCACGGTGAAGTAGCACGGTGAAGTAGCACGGTAATGTAGCACGGGGAAGTAGCATGGCGAAGTAGCACGGTGAAGTAGCACGGTAATGTAGCAAGGTGAAGTAGCACGGTGAAGTAGCACGGTAATGTAGCAAGGTGAAGTAGCACGGTGAAGTAGCACGGTGAAGTAGCACGGTAATGTAGCAAGGTGAAGTAGCACGGTGAAGTAGCACGGTGAAGTAGCACGGTAATGTAGCAAGGTGAAGTAGCACGGTGAAGTAGCACGGTGAAGTAGCACAGTGCTGAAGCATGGTGAAGTAGCACGGTGAAGTAGCACGGTGAAGTAGCATGGTGAAGTAGCACGGTGAAGTAGCATGGTGAAGTAGCACGGTAATGTAGCAAGGTGAAGTAGCACGGTGAAGTAGCACGGTGAAGTAGCACGGTAATGTAGCAAGGTGAAGTAGCACGGTGAAGTAGCACGGTGAAGTAGCACGGTAATGTAGCACGGTGAAGTAGCACGGTGAAGTAGCACGGTGAAGTAGCACGGTAATGTAGCACGGGGAAGTAGCATGGCGAAGTAGCACGGTGAAGTAGCACGGTAATGTAGCAAGGTGAAGTAGCACGGTGAAGTAGCACGGTAATGTAGCAAGGTGAAGTAGCACGGTGAAGTAGCACGGTGAAGTAGCACGGTAATGTAGCAAGGTGAAGTAGCACGGTGAAGTAGCACGGTGAAGTAGCACGGTAATGTAGCACGGTGAAGTAGCACGGTGAAGTAGCACGGTGAAGTAGCACGGTAATGTAGCACGGTGAAGTAGCACGGTGAAGTAGCACGGTGAAGTAGCACGGTAATGTAGCACGGTGAAGTAGCATGGTGAAGTAGCACGGTGAAGTAGCACAGTGCTGAAGCACGGTGAAGTAGCACGGTAATGTAGCAAGGTGAAGTAGCACGGTGAAGTAGCACGGTGAAGTAGCACGGTAATGTAGCAAGGTGAAGTAGCACGGTGAAGTAGCACGGTGAAGTAGCACGGTAATGTAGCACGGGGAAGTAGCATGGTGAAGTAGCACGGTGAAGTAGCACGGTGAAGTAGCATGGTGAAGTAGCACGGTAATGTAGCAAGGTGAAGTAGCACGGTGAAGTAGCACGGTGAAGTAGCACGGTAATGTAGCACGGGGAAGTAGCACGGTGAAGTAGCACGGTAATGTAGCACGGTGAAGTAGCATGGTGAAGTAGCACAGTGCTGTAGCACGGTGAAGTAGCATGGTGAAGTAACACGGTGAAGTAGCATGGTGAAGTAGCACGGTAATGTAGCAAGGTGAAGTAGCACGGTGAAGTAGCACGGTGAAGTAGCATGGTGAAGTAGCACGGTAATGTAGCAAGGTGAAGTAGCACGGTGAAGTAGCACGGGGAAGTAGCATGGTGAAGTAGCACGGTAATGTAGCAAGGTGAAGTAGCACGGTGAAGTAGCACGGTAATGTAGCAAGGTGAAGTAGCACGGTGAAGTAGCACGGTGAAGTAGCACGGTAATGTAGCACGGGGAAGTAGCATGGTGAAGTAGCACGGTGAAGTAGCACGGTGAAGTAGCATGGTGAAGTAGCACGGTAATGTAGCAAGGTGAAGTAGCACGGTGAAGTAGCACGGTGAAGTAGCACGGTAATGTAGCACGGGGAAGTAGCACGGTGAAGTAGCACGGTAATGTAGCACGGTGAAGTAGCATGGTGAAGTAGCACAGTGCTGTAGCACGGTGAAGTAGCATGGTGAAGTAACACGGTGAAGTAGCATGGTGAAGTAGCACGGTAATGTAGCAAGGTGAAGTAGCACGGTGAAGTAGCACGGTGAAGTAGCATGGTGAAGTAGCACGGTAATGTAGCAAGGTGAAGTAGCACGGTGAAGTAGCACGGGGAAGTAGCATGGTGAAGTAGCACGGTAATGTAGCAAGGTGAAGTAGCACGGTGAAGTAGCACGGTAATGTAGCAAGGTGAAGTAGCACGGTGAAGTAGCACGGTGAAGTAGCACGGTAATGTAGCACGGGGAAGTAGCACGGTGAAGTAGCACGGTAATGTAGCACGGTGAAGTAGCACGGTAATGTAGCAAGGTGAAGTAGCACGGTGAAGTAGCACGGTGAAGTAGCACGGTAATGTAGCACGGGGAAGTAGCACGGTGAAGTAGCACGGTAATGTAGCACGGTGAAGTAGCACGGTAATGTAACACGGTGAAGTAGCATGGTGCTGTAGCACAGTGAAGTAGCATGGTGAAGTAGCACAGTGCTGTAGCACGGTGAAGTAGCACGGTGAAGTAACACGGTGAAGTAGCATGGTGAAGTAACACGGTGAAGTAGCATGGTGAAGTAACACGGTGAAGTAGCATGGTGAAGTAACACGGTGAAGTAGCATGGCGCTGTAGCACGGTGAAGTAGCATGGTGAAGTAGCACAGTGCTGTAGCACGGTGAAGTAGCATGGTGAAGTAACACGGTGAAGTAGCATGGTGCTGTAGCACCGTGAAGTAGCGCGGTGAAGTGGCGCGGTGAAGCGACGCGGTGAAGTAGCGCGGTGAAGTAACACAGTGAAGTAGCATGGTGCTGTAGCACCGTGAAGTAGCGCGGTGAAGTGGCGCGGTGAAGCGACGCGGTGAAATAGCACAGTGAAGTAGCATGGTGCTGTAGCACGGTGAAGTAGCATGGTGAAGTAACACGGTGAAGTAGCATGGTGCTGTAGCACCGTGAAGTAGCGCGGTGAAGTGGCGCGGTGAAGCGACGCGGTGAAATAGCACAGTGAAGTAGCGCGGTGAAGTGGCGCGGTGAAGCGACGCGGTGAAGTAGCACAGTGAAGTAGCATGGTGAAGTAACACGGTGAAGTAGCATGGTGAAGTAACACGGTGAAGTAGCATGGTGAAGTAACACGGTGAAGTAGCATGGTGCTGTAGCACAGTGAAGTAGCGCGGTGAAGTGGCGCGGTGAAGCGACGCGGTGAAGTAGCACAGTGAAGTAGCATGGTGCTGTAGCACGGTGAAGTAACACGGTGAAGTAGCACGGTGAAGTAGCATAGTGCCATTGTGCGGTTCATTTTTGGAAGTCGGGGTCTTTTCTGAAATGCGTGAGATCCAGAGATGGGGGCTGCGCAGTGGGCACGTCGCCATCATAGACAGTGGCACCTCCACACCAATTCTCAGGGCTCAGTCAGATCCGCGATGTGATTGGCTGCTGAGCTCGGTGTGGTCTGATTGGGAACTTTGATAAATGAGGTTTGTTTGTGTTTTGAATGACAAAGTGAAGATTGTGGAGGGAGCGGGCGGAGCGGGCGGAGCGGGCGACGCTTTTCTCTGCTCCATTTGTTAACCAAAAAGCCAGTGAGGGGGAGGGGGAGGGGGAGGGGGTGCTGGGTTTACAGGCGGTTTATACTGGAGTCACTGTATGGGAGAGGCCACGCTCCCTCCTTTCATCTGATGATCCCTCCGATCTCTATAATATTCCCAACAAACTCCGGGATCTCTGGAGGAGGGACACCAGAAAATCCTCTCAGGTTGGTACCGGTGTCCCCGCTGGGGAGATTCACCCTCTCTATTTCCTGGTGTCACCGAGACCGAAATGATGGCAAATTCAAAAATCTGTCACCAGGAGAGGAACTGAGGAGAAATCTTTCAATGGGGACATTTGTTCCTCCCCTTATTCTTGAGAAATCTCCTCTCACTTCCTGTCGTGTTTCCAGGAAATCTTCCCAACACAAGGGGGGGCAGGAAGGAAGTGACTGAGATCAAAGAGGACCCCAGAGAAGTCACCAGGAGACTCTTCCCACCAACCCCCCCAAATAATATCAGTGCTGGGTGGGGTAAAAGATCATTTGTGTTCACCCCCCCGCCGCAGGAGAACCCTCCCCCTCCCCCGGACAGGAGAACCCTCACCTCCCCCCCGCAGGAGAACCCTCCCCCTCCCCCGGACAGGAGAACCCTCACCTCCCCCGGACAGGAGAACCCTCACCTTCCCCCCACAGGAGAACCTTCACCTCCCCCCCCCCCGGAGAACCTTCACCTAACCCCCCCCAGGAGAACCTTCACCTCCCCCCCCCCCCCCGGAGAACCTTCACCTCCCCCCTGCAGGAGAACCCTCAACTCCCCCGGACAGGAGAACCTTCACCTCCCCCCTGCAGGAGAACCCTCAACTCCCCCGGACAGGAGAACCTTCACCTCCCCCCTGCAGGAGAACCCTCAACTCCCCCGGACAGGAGAACCTTCACCTCCCCGGACAAGAGAATCCTCACCTCCCCCCACAGGAGAACCCTCACCTCCCCCCCGCAGGAGAACCTTCACCTCCCCCCGCAGGAGAACCTTCACCTCCCCCAAGCAGGAGAACCCTCACCTCCCCCCTGCAGGAGAACCTTTACCTCCCCCGGACAGGAGAACCCTCACCTCCCCCCCCCGTAGGAGAACCTTCACCTCCCCCAGACAGGAGAACCCTCACCTCCCCCCCGCAGGAGAACCCTCACCTCCCCCCTTCAGGAGAACCTTCACCCCCCCCCGGAGAACCCTCACCCTCCCCCCCCCGGAGAACCCTCACCTCCCCCGAACATGAGAACCCTCACCTCCCCCGGACAGGAGAACCCTCACCACCCCCAGACAGGAGAACCCTCACCTCCCCCCCGCAGGAGAACCCTCACCTCCCCCAGACAGGAGAACCCTCACCTCCCCCCCACAGGAGAACCCTCACCTCCCCCGGACAGGAGAACCCTCACCCCCCCGACAGGAGAACCTTCACCTCCCCCGGACAGGAGAACCCTCACCCCCCTGACAGGAGAACCCGCACCTCTCCCGGGCAGGAGAACCCTCACCCCCCCCCCCCGCAGGAGAACCCTCACCTCCCACCGAAGAAGAACCTTCACCTCCCCCGGACAGGAGAACCCTCACCTCCCCCCCACAGGAGAACCCTCACCCCCCCACAGGAGAACCCTCACCTCCCCCGGACAGGAGAACCCTCACCCCCCCGACAGGAGAACCTTCACCTCCCCCAGACAGGAGAACCTTCACCTCCCCCAAGCAGGAGAACCCTCACCTCCCCCCCACAGGAGAACCCTCACCCCCCCACAGGAGAACCCTCACCTCCCCCGGACAGGAGAACCCTCACCCCCCCGACAGGAGAACCTTCACCTCCCCCGGACAGGAGAACCCTCACCCCCCGACAGGAGAACCCTCACCCCCCGACAGGAGAACCATCACCCCCCTGACAGGAGAACCCGCACCTCTCCCGGGCAGGAGAACCCTCACCCCCCCCCCCCCGCAGGAGAACCCTCACCTCCCCCAGGCAGGAGAACCCTCACCTCCCCCCTGCAGGAGAACCTTCACCTCCCCCGGACAGGAGAACCCTCACCTCCCCCCCCGCAGGAGAACCTTCACCTCCCCCGGGCAGGAGAACCCTCACCTCCCCCCTGCAGGAGAACCTTTACCTCCCCCGGACAGGAGAACCCTCACCTCCCCCCCCCGTAGGAGAACCCTCACCTCCCCCGGACAGGAGAACCCTCACCTCCCCCGGACAGGAGAACCCTCACCTCCCCCGGACAGGAGAACCCTCACCTCCCCCAGACAGGAGAACCCTCACCCCCCCGACAGGAGAACCCTCACCTCACCCCCACAGGAGAACCCTCACCCCCCCACAGGCGAACCCTCACCTCCCCCGGACAGGAGAACCCTCACCTCCCCCCCGCAGGAGAACCCTCACCTCCCCCCCGCAGGAGAACCCTCACCCCCCCCGCAGGAGAACCCTCACCTCCCCCCCGCAGGAGAACCCTCACCTCCCCCCGCAGGAGAACCCTCACCTCCCCCCCGCAGGAGAACCCTCACCTCCCCCCCGCAGGAGAACCCTCACCTCCCCCCTTCAGGAGAACCTTCACCCCCCCCCCCCCGGAGAACCCTCACCCCCCCCCCCCCCCCAGAGAACCCTCACCTCCCCCGAACATGAGAACCCTCACCTCCCCCGGACAGGAGAACCCTCACCACTCCCGGACAGGAGAACCCTCACCTCCCCCCGACAGGAGAACCCTCCCCTCCCCCAGACAGGAGAACCCTCACCTCCCACCGAAGAAGAACCTTCACCTCCCCCGGACAGGAGAACCCTCCCCTCCCCCAGACAGGAGAACCCTCACCTCCCACCGAAGAAGAACCTTCACCTCCCCCGGACAGGAGAACCCTCACCTCCCCCAAGCAGGAGAACCCTCACCTCCCCCCCGCAGGAGAACCCTCACCTCCCCCAGACAGGAGAACCCTCACCTCCCCCCCACAGGAGAACCCTCACCCCCCACAGGAGAACCCTCACCTCCCCCGGACAGGAGAACCCTCACCCCCCCGACAGGAGAACCTTCACCTCCCCCGGACAGGAGAACCCTCACCCCCCGACAGGAGAACCCTCACCCCCCGACAGGAGAACCCTCACCCCCCTGACAGGAGAACCCGCACCTCTCCCGGGCAGGAGAACCCTCACCCCCCCCCCCCGCAGGAGAACCCTCACCTCCCCCAGGCAGGAGAACCCTCACCTCCCCCCTGCAGGAGAACCTTCACCTCCCCCGGACAGGAGAACCCTCACCTCCCCCCCCGCAGGAGAACCTTCACCTCCCCCGGACAGGAGAACCCTTACCTCCCCCGGACAGGAGAACCCTCACCTCCCCCGAGCAGAAGAACCTTCACCTCCCCGGACAGGAGAACCCTCACCTCCCCCCCACAGGAGAACCCTCACCTCCCCCCCGCAGGAGAACCTTCACCTCCCCCTGCAGGAGAACCCTCACCTCCCCCCCACAGGGGAACCTTCACCTCCCCGGACAGGAGAACCCTCACCTCCCCCGAGCAGGAGAACCTTCACCTCCCCCGGACAGGAGAACCCTCACCTCCCCCAAGCAGGAGAACCCTCACCTCCCCCCCGCAGGAGAACCCTCACCTCCCCCCCACAGGAGAACCCTCACCTCCCCCCCACAGGAGAACCCTCACCTCCCCCCGCAGGAGAACCTTCACCTCCCCCGGACAGGAGAACCCTCACCACCCCCAGACAGGAGAACCCTCACCTCCCTGGAGCAGGAGAACCTTCACCTCCCCCGGACAGGAGAACCCTCACCTCCCCCCCACAGGAGAACCCTCACCTCCCCCCGCAGGAGAACCTTCACCTCCCCCGGACAGGAGAACCCTCACCACCCCCAGACAGGAGAACCCTCACCTCCCTGGAGCAGGAGAACCCTCCCCTCCCCCAGACAGGAGAACCCTCACCTCCCACCGAAGAAGAACCTTCACCTCCCCCGGACAGGAGAACCCTCACCTTCCCCGGGCAGGAGAACCCTCACCTCCCCCCGCAGGAGAACCCTCACCTCCCACCGAAGAAGAACCTTCACCTCCCCCGGACAGGAGAACCCTCACCTCCCCCTGCGGGAGAACCTTCACCTCCCCTGGACAGGAGAACCCTCACCTCCCCCCACAGGAGAACCCTCACCCCCCCACAGGAGAACCCTCACCTCCCCCGGACAGGAGAACCCTCACCCCCCCGACAGGAGAACCTTCACCTCCCCCGGACAGGAGAACCCTCACCCCCCAACAGGAGAACCCTCACCCCCCGACAGGAGAACCCTCACCCCCCTGACAGGAGAACCCGCACCTCTCCCGGGCAGGAGAACCCTCACCCCCCCCCCCCCCGCAGGAGAACCCTCACCTCCCCCAGGCAGGAGAACCCTCACCTCCCCCCTGCAGGAGAACCTTCAACTCCCCCGGACAGGAGAACCCTCACCTCCCCCCCCGCAGGAGAACCTTCACCTCCCCCGGACAGGAGAACCCTTACCTCCCCCGGACAGGAGAACCCTCACCTCCCCCGAGCAGAAGAGCCTTCACCTCCCCGGACAGGAGAACCCTCACCTCCCCCCCGCAGGAGAACCTTCACCTCCCCTGGACAGGAGAACCCTCACCTCCCCCGGACAGGAGAACCCTCACCTCCCCGACAGGAGAACCCGCACCTCCCCCGGGCAGGAGAACCCTCACCTCCCCCCTGCAGGAGAACCTTCACCTCCCCCGGACAGGAGAACCCTCACCTCCCCGACAGGAGAACCCGCACATCTCCCGGGCAGGAGAACCCTCACCCCCCCTCCCCGCAGGAGAACCCTCACCTTCCTCGGGCAGGAGAACCCTCACCCTCCCCCCCCCCCGCAGGAGAACCTTCACCTCCCCCGGACAGGAGAACCCTCACCTCCCCCGGACAGGATAACCCTCACCTCCCCCGAGCAGGAGAACCTTCACCTCCCCGGACAGGATAACCCTCACCTCCCCCCGCAGGAGAACCCTCACCTCCCCCCGAAGGAGAACCTTCACCTCCCCCGGACAGGAGAACCCTCACTTCCCCCCCACAGGAGAACCCTCACCTCTCCCCCGCAGGAGAACCTTCACCTCCCCCGCACAGGAGAACCCTCACCTCCTCCGGACAGGGGAACCCTCACCCCCCCGACAGGAGAACCCTCACCCTCCCCCCCGACAGGAGAACCCGCACCTTTCCCGGGCAGGAGAACCCTCACCCCCCCCCAGGAGAACCCTCACCTCCCCCCGCAGGAGAACCCGCACCTCTCCCGGGCAGGAGAACCCTCACCCCCCCCCCCCAGGAGAACCCTCACCCCCCCCCCCCCGCAGGAGAACCCTCACCTCCCCCGGACAGGAGAACCCTCACCTCCCCCGGACAGGAGAACCCTCACCTCCCCCGAGCAGGAGAACCCTCCCCCCCCCCCGACAGGAGAACCCTCACCCCCCCCCCCCCAATAATCTTGAATGAAGAGAAATGGATAGATGGAGACATGGATGGATAGAAAGATGGATGGATGGATGGATGGATGGAGGAATGGATGGATGGATAGATAGAGCAAGGGATGGATAAATGGATGGATGGAGAAATGGATGGATAGAAAGATGGATGGATGGATAGATAGATGGGTGGATAGATGAATAGATGGATGGATAGATATATGGAGGGATGGAGACATGGATGGATAGAAAGATGGATGGATGGATGGATGGAGACATGGATGGATAGAAAGATGGATGGATGGATGGATGGATGGATGGAGACATGGATGGATAGAAAGATGGATGGATGGATGGATGGATGGATGGAGACATGGATGGATAGAAAGATGGATGGAGACATGGAGGGATGGATGAATAGATGGATGGATGGATAGATGGAGACATGGATGGATAGAAAGATGGATGGATGGATGGATGGATGGAGACATGGATGGATAGAAAGATGGATGGAGACATGGAGGGATGGATGAATAGATGGATGGATGGATAGATGGAGACATGGATGGATAGAAAGACGGATGGATGGATGGATAGATGGACGGATGGATAGATGGACGGATGGATGGATGGATGGAGGAAGGAGGAGGGGCCTCCCAGACCATATATAAATAAGAGTTTTTGGTAACATTGCTGTATTGATAATTATCTCCTTTGTATCTGATATTTGTTGGATTTCTTTCTCTGTCTTCTTCTTGTAGCCATTTGTTCTATTTATCCGGAATAATAATAGCGGGACACACATAGAGAAATATCTGCGGATTTCTAGAATGATGTCGCGGCCACAATGGCTATGAAGCTTTGGGGGACATGTGAGAAATTGATGTGGGGTCCCCTATCCGATCATGCCCCCCCCCCCATTTCCCAGGTATGAGAGGAGAACCCCCAATGATCTGATCTGGGAGTACAGAGAGCTGATAGGAGCGTCTTATGTTCCCACTCAGGTTGCAGCCGCGGCATTCTCCCAATCAGCCAGCAGGGGTCACCATGAGACTCCAATATGAACTTGGAGAATACATGCTGTATATATATATATATATATATACTGTATATTGTAGATCAGAAGCTTTCCTCCAGCTCCTGTGTAACTACAAGTCCCAGCATGCCAGTCTGCAATCACCATTTCACATCCATGTCCAGTCGTTCTATGAGATCTTCTATGCAGGAGACAGAGCGTTGTCACCTTATAACAGGAAGTGCCTGAACAAGGACCTCCATGGCGGGATCACCGGGGAATATTGTAATGGAAGTTCCAGATGTAAATACAATAAAGTTCTCTTTATAATGAGATCACCATGGTGAAGGTTCTATAAGATTTTAGTGATTGGGTTGTATACATATTGAATGGACTGTGTGTGCTTCTTGTATCATCCAATCAGATTGTAAGCTCTTCAGGGAACGCACATCTTCTGGATCAGTGTCATCGGAGCGGAAATCCAAAATGGGACAGTTGTCACAGAAACAGCAACCGAGGAGAAATCTTCCAATGGGGACACCTGTTCAGGCGTTCACTAACTTTCAGGAGATTCTCTCTCATATCCTGTTGTGTCTTGAGAACAGGAAGTGAAATCTCCCTAAAGGGACACAGACAATAAATAAACCTGACACCAACCCCCACTCCACCCAAAACCTGGAAAAAGTTTGATGTGATTTGTAGTTTGTGACCATCAGAAGCTACAAGAAGAGCACAAAGGTGAAGAAATGACTTCAGGTGAGATCAGGTGTTGGAAATTATTTAGCGGCCAATAAGTGGCAATGGGGGAGGGGGGGCATGCCTGGCGGTTGTTCTGTTACAAATGCCACTTTTTGCATTGCCATGCCACCCAGTCAGTCTGGACACTATGGGCACCTGCTGACTCAGCTCCATCCACAGGCAGCTTCACTCTTCAAAATGACACAATTCAAGTGTAAGAGGACACCAAGTCTGTGAATGGGAGAGTCTGATTTCTGAATGGGTGGGCCCAAGGTATGTGAATGGGAGGGGCCTGACATATGTGAATGGGTGGGTTAGATTGCTGAATGGGAGAGGTCTGAGGTATGTTAATGGGAGGATCTGATTCCTGAATGGGAGGGTCTGAATCTTGAATGGGGGGGTTTCAGGTATGTCAATGGGAGGGGTCTGAGGTTTGTGAATGGGAGGGGTCTGATGTGTGTAAATGGCAGGGTCTGATTCCTGAATGGGAGGGGCCTGATTACTGAATAGGAGGGTCTGAATCCTGAATGGGAGGGGTCTGAGGTATGTGAATGGGAGGGGTCTGAGGTTTGTGAATGGGAGGGGTCTGAGGTTTGTGAATGGGAGGGGTCTGAGGTTTGTGAATGGGAGGGGTCTGAGGTTTGTGAATGGGAGGGGTCTGAGGTATGTAAATGGAAGGATCTGATTCCTGAATGGGAGGGGTCTGATTCCTGAATGGGAGGGGTCTGATTCCTGAGTGGGAGGGGTCTGAGGTATGTGAATGGGAGGGTCTGATTCCTGAGTGGGAGGGGTCTGAGGTATGTGAATGGGAGGGTCTGATTTCTAAATGGAAGGGGCTGAATCTTGAATAGGAGGGGTCTGAGGTATGTGAGTGGGAGGGTCTGATCCTGAATGGTTCATGAATGGGAGGAGTGTGAGGTGTGTGAATGGGAGGGGCCTGAGGTATGTGAATGGGAGGGTCTGAGGTATGTAAATGGGAGGGTCTGATTCCTAAATGGGAGGGGTCTGAGGTATGTGAATGGGAGGGTCTGATTCCTGAATGGGAGGGTCTGAGGTATGTAAATGGGAGGATCTGATTCCTGAATGGGAGGGTCTGAATCTTGAATGGGGGGGTTTCAGGTATGTCAATGGGAGGGGTCTGAGGTTTGTGAATGGGAAGGGTCTAATGTGTGTAAATGGCAGGGTCTGATTTCTGAATGGGAGGGGCCTGATTCCTGAATAGGAGGGTCTGAATCCTGAATGGGAGGGGTCTGAGATATGTCAATGGGAGGGGTCTGAGGTTTGTGAATGGGAGGGGTCTGAGGTATGTGAGTGGGAGGGTCTGATTTCTAAATGGGAGGGTCTGAATCTTGAATAGGAGGGGTCTGAGGTATGTGAGTGGGAGGGTCTGATCCTGAATGGGAAGGTCTGAGGTTCATGAATGGGAGGAGTGTGAGGTTTGTGAATGGGAGGGGCCTGAGGTATGTGAATGGGTGGGTCTGAGGTATGTAAATGAGAGGGTCTGATTCCTGAATGGGTGGGGTCTGAGGTATGTGAATGGGAGGGTCTGAATCCTGAATGGGAGGGGTCTGAGGTTTGTGAATGGGAGGGGTCTGATTCCTGAATGGGAGTGTAACGTACTTTGGATGTGAGCCTGATGTGCGGAGGGAGACCTCCCGTACCACCCCGGCTCGGAGACCACTGGAGTGGTAAGAGCATGGTGAGATGAATGTGCCTGTTAAGTCCTCACTGCTTGCAGCTGTATAGCCGAGTGGATGCCGACACAGCAGATATGGAGATCAGCGGATGCAGGCCAGCAAATGTAGCGGATGCAGGTCAGCAGATGCAGGGTGCAGGGCTGCGGATGCAGGTCAGCAGATGCAGGGTGCAGGGCTGCGGATGCAGGTCAGCAGATGCAGGGTGCAGGGCTGCGGATGAAGGTCAGCAGATGCAGGGTGCAGGGCTGTGGATGCAGGTCAGCAGATGCAGGGTGCAGGGCTGCGGATGCAGGTCAGCAGATGCAGGGTGCAGGGCTGCGGATGAAGGTCAGCAGATGCAGGTTGCAGGGCTGTGGATGCAGGTCAGCAGATGCATGGGTGCAGGGCTGCGGATGCAGGTCAGCAGATGCAGGGTGCAGGGCTGTTGATGCAGGTCAGCAGATGCATGGGTGCAGGGCTGCGGATGCAGGTCAGCAGGGTGCAGGGCTGTGGATGCAGGCCAGCAGATGCACCTTGCAGGCAGAAGCGGAGTCAGACTAGCCGGGTCACACACATCAGGGTGAACAGCATAAGCGGCATGCAGAGAGTAGTCGGAGTCCAGGCTGGGTCTTGGCAACAGGCAATCAGGCAGAGGAGTAAGCAGGTCAAACAAGCCGAGGTCAGGATTGGAGACAGAAGCAAGGTCAGGAAGCCGGGTCAAACATAGGAGCAGGGGACTGGCACAGAATCAGGAACACAGGTAACAGAAGCAGATCAAACCGCAATGGGCGGCACTCCAGGAGCATCTTTTATAGACTGTTGGGTGCCAACGCACATCTATTCCGAAGTCCGCAATGCGTGTGTGCGTGCATCTGTGCGAGAATCCGCGATTCTAACAGGCACATAGTCACACATCTTCTGGAGTGGAGGGTCTGAATCCTGAATGGGAGGGGTCTGAGGTATGTGAATGGGAGGGGTCTGAGGTATGTGAATGGGAGGGGTCTGAGGTATGTGAATGGGAGGGTCTGATTCCTGAATGGGAAGGTCTGAGGTTCATGAATGGGAGGGGTTTGAGGTATGTCAGTGGGAGGGGTCTGAGGTTTGTGAATGGGAGGGTCTGATTTCTGAATGGGAGGGGTCTGAGGTATGTAAATGGGAGGGCCTGATTCTGGAATGGGAGGGGTCTGAGGTATGTGAATGAGAGGGTTGTATTCCTGAATGGGAGTGTCTGATGTTTGTGAATGGGAGGGTCTGAGGTATGTGAATGGGTGGGTCTGAATCCTGAATGGGAGGGGTGTGAGGTATGTGAATGGGAGGGTCTGATTCCTGAATGGGAGGGTCTTATTCCTTAATGGGAGGGGTCTAAGGTATGTCAATGGGAGGGTCTGAGGTATGTGAATGGGAGGGTCTGATTCCTGAGTGGGAGGGGTCTAAGGTGTGTAAATGGGAGGGTCTAATTCATGAGTGGGAGGGGTCTGAGGTATGTGAATGGGAGAGTCTGAATCCTGGTGGGAGGGGCAGATTCCTGAATGGGAGCGTCTGAGGTATGTGAATGGGAGGGGTCTGAGGTATGTAAATGTGGGGGGGCAGAATTCTGAATGGGAGGGTCTGATTCCTGAATGGGAGGGGTCTGAGGTATGTGAATGGGAGGGTTGTATTCCTGAATGGGAGTGTCTGATGTTTGTGAATGGGAAGGTCTGAGGTATTTGAATAGGAGAGTCTGAAGTATGGGAATGGGAGGGTCTGATTTCTGAATGGGAGGGGTCTAAGGTATGTGAATGGAAGGGTCTGAGGTATTTGAATAGGAGAGTCTGAAGTATGGGCATGGGAGGGTCTGATTCCTGAGTGGGAGGGGTCAGAGGTATGGGAATTGGAGAGTCTAATTTCTGAATGGGAGGGTCTGAGATTCATGAATGGGAGGGGTCTGAGGTATGTGAATGGAGGGTCTGAATCCTAAGTGGGAGGGTCAGATTCCTGAATGGGAGGGTCTGAGGTTCATGAATAAGGGGGGGGGGTGTCTGAGTTATGTGAATTGGAGGGTCTGATTTCTGAGTGGGAGGGTCTGATTCCTGAATGGGAGGGTCTGATTCCTGAATGGGAGGGTCAGATTCCTGAATGGGAGGGTCAGATTCCTGAATGGGAGGGTCTGAGGTATGGGAATTGGAGAGTCTAATTTCTGGATGGGAGGGTCTGAGGTTCATGAATGGGAGGGGTCTGAGGTATGTGAATGGGAGGGTCTGAATCCTAAGTGGGAGGGTCAGATTCCTGAATGGGAGGGTCTGAGGTTCATGAATGGGAGGGGTCTGATGTATATGAATGGGAGGGCGTTAGAAACCATGAAAAAGACAGTGTCTCTAGAGATGTGACCAAGGTGAAGGCAGAGATCATCTGGACTAGACGGCTTAAGTAGGCAGGACTGATGAGCAGGATATCATCAACAGGTGAGTCACTGTGGAAAGATAGGAGCTGGTAATTAGCCGATTGCTGAGCGGCCAGCTTTGAGAAGGAAGGACATTACAGCCCTGACAGTACCTCCTCCTTAATGACACCCCCTCCCCCCCGGAGGACCACCAGGCTTGAGGGGAAAACGTCTATGGAAATCACAGAGGAGGATGGGGGCTTGTACGTCTGAGAATGAGACCCAAGAGCGTTCCTCTGGACCGTACCCCTTCCAATACACCCACGGAACCTATGGGAGTCAACAATGGACTGTACTTTATACTCTTCATGGTTCTCAACCTGTACGGGGTGAGGACGTGGCACCGAGGTGGTAAAGCGGTTGCAGATCAAAGGTTTAAATAAGGAGACATGAAATACGTTTGAAATGCACATATTAGAAGGAAGGTCCAACGCGTAAGCTACTGGGTTAATCCTGCGAAGGATACGGAACGGCCCAATAAACCGAGGTGCAAACTTCAGTGAGGGAACACGAAGCCGGAGGTTTGCGAGAGGACAGCCGGACCCTGTCCCCAACCTGGTAGGAAGGTGCTGGCAGGCGTCTGCGGTCAGCATGGAGTCTGTACCTATCATTAGTATGACGCAAAGCCTCCTGAACTTGTACCCAAGTGGAACGAAGACCACGGAGAGGCTCCTCTAACGCAGGAATACTCTGCGGAACAAACGAGTCAGGCAACATGGAAGGTTGGAAACCATAATTATCCAATAAACAGGGACAATCGGGAGGCAGAATTCAAAGCACTATTATGAGCAAACTGCACCCATAGTAATAGGTCAGACCAGTTGTTATGGTGGTCAGAAATATAGCAATGTAGGAATTGCTCCAAGGACTGATTGGCTCGTTTTGCGGCTCCATTAGACTGCGGGTGATATGCAGAGGAGAAATCAAGCTGAATTCCCAACTGTGCACAAAAAGCTCACCAGAACCAGGACACGAACTGACTACCCCTGTCCGAGACAATCACCTTGGGTAGCCCAAGTAAGCAAAAGATCTCCAGAGCAAAAATGGAAGCCAGTTCCTTAAAAGTGGGCAACTTCCTAAGTGGAATACAATGACACATCTGTGAGAACCGGTCAACCACCATAAAGGATAATGTGTTGCCTTGGGAGTTGGGCAATTCCACAACGAAATCCATAGACAGGTGAGTCCAGGGCCTCTCTCCATTGGGTATGGGTTGTAGGAGGCCCACTGGAAGGTGTCGTGGAGTCTTACTCTGAGCACACACGGGACAGGCAGCTACGAAGGCAGTAACATCAGCCCGTAGACTAGGCCACCAGAATTGTTAGGAAATGGCCCAAATGAGTTGATTCTTCCCAGGATGGGCAGCTGCCTTGGGAGAATAGTAAGTCTGGAGCACTGCAGTACGGAGACTCTCTGGGACAAAGCAGCGGTCACAAGGTTTATCAGGAGGAGCATGGACCTGAGCAGCAAGAATTTTGTCACCCAAAGGAGACGTGAGACTGGTGAGAACCGTAGCCAAGATATGATCAGGAGGAATCATAGGAACCGGAACCGGCTCCGACTTGGAAGTGGAGGAAAATTGTCGTGACAAGGCATCAGCCCTCACATTCTTAGTACCGGGTAAGAATGAGACAATGTAATTGAAACTTGATAAGAAAAGAGCCCATCGCTCCCTTCTGGGAGAGAGTCGCTTAGCCTCAGACAAGAATGTGAGATTCTTATGGTCAGTAAGAATAAGAACGGGCACAGTGGTACCTTCAAGGAGATGTCTCCATTCTTTCAGGGCTAAAATGTTCGCCAACATCTCTCTGTCACCAATCTCATAATTGCACTCAGCAGGTGACAATTTCTTGGAAAAGTAGCCACACGGATGCATAGCGCTCTCAGAGTTAGGACGTTGAGACAGAAGGGCGCCAACTCCAGTCTCAGAAGCATCAACTTCTAGGATAAAAGGCAACGTAGGATCAGGATGTGCCAACACAGGAGCAGAAACAAAGGCAGCCTTGAGAGTCTCAAATGCCTTAATGGATTCCAGAGACCAACTCTGTGGGTTACCGTCCTTTCTGGTCATATCAGTCAGAGGCTTGACCAGAGACGACAAGTTATGAATAAACTTCTAATAATAGTTGGCAAAGCCAAGAAAACGCTGCAGAGGATGTAAACCCACGGGTCAGGGCTACTGTAGGACTGCAGAATATTTCTCTGGGTCCATTCGAAAAACCACCAGTGGAAATGACCAGGAATTTAACCTGTTTACGATGGAACTCGCACTTCTCCAATTTACAATAGAGATTGTTCTTTTCTCTCTTTGTTCATTTCTGAAGCACACGACAGACATCTGTGTGGTGGCTCTCCAGGGACTTAGAAAATATGAGGATATCATTGAGATAAACCACCACACATAACTGCAACAAATCTTGGAGGTCATCGTTAATAAATTCCTGGAAAACTGCCGCGGAGTTACAAAGGCCAAAAGGCATTACCAGGTATTCATAATGGCCTGTTCTGGTATTAAAGGCTTTGTGAAAACTGTTGCTCCCTTGAGGCGGTCAAATAACTCCATAATCAACAATGGCGCCAGGTTGAAGGTCAATTGCACAATCATACGATTGGTGTGGAGGCAAAACACCGGCTTGACCTTTGTCAAAGACATTGCTAAAATCACAGTACTCCTCCGGCAAGGAGGGGAGTGAAGTGGTGCACAGGACCTTGGCTACCTTCAGGAAGCATGTCTCACAGCATTGCGGTGACCAGGAGAGATCCTCAGCATGGAGCCAATCAAAAGAGGGGTTGTGCCTCTGTAATCAAGTATAACCAATAACCAGTAGAAACTTAGGTGAGGAGACGACTTGGAATTGGATTATCTCATGGTGAAGAGCCCCTATGGCCACGGACAACGGAACCGTCTCATGAGTCACATGGGCAGGCTGTAGAGGTCTCCCGTCAAGAGCCTCAATGGCAAGTGGAGTGTCACTTAGCTGCAGCGGAATCAAGTGCTGTGAAACAAATGCAGCATCAATGAACAGGCCTGCAGCCCCAGAGTGGATTAGCGCCTGTATCTCGATGGACGACTTAGCCCAAGAAAGGGTGACCAAGACCAGGGGCTTATCCTTCTGGATAACTGGGGACTAAACAACACCACCTAAGGTCTGTCCATGACAGGACCTCAAGGTTCGGGCGTTCCGTGGACGGGTAGGACTAGACTTCAAAAAGTACCAGGAGGTACCAGGAGGCATGGGAGGTGAGGGAGACATGGGAGGTGAGGGAGGCATGGGTGGGACTACAAAGCTCGGAGGCTTCCACAAGCGCTCCTTAAGAGAAAGTCTTTCTCTGAGTCTGGAGTCAATGAGGAGGGCAAACGAGATCAAGCTCTCCAGCTCAGTGGGTATATCTCGGGCTGCTATCTCATCCTTGATGGAATCCGAGAGACCATGAGAAAAAGCAGCCACGAGAGCCTCATTGTTCCAAGCAACCTCTGCTGCCAGAGTACGGAATTCAATGGCGTAGTCGGCAAGTTCTCGTACTCTGTTTGATGAACATGAGGCACTTGGCAGAAGAAGCGGAGCGTGCGGGAATGTCAAATAAGCTTTTAATGGAAGCCAAAATCTCAGGGTAACTCAAGACAACAGGTTTTTGTGTCTCCTATAGAGGGTTAGCCCAGGCCAAGGCTCTCTCAGAAAGCAAAGATATCACGAAACCTACGTTGCTTCTGTCCGTGGGAAACGCCTGGGGCAGCATTTCGAAGTATATCTCAAGCTGATTGAGAAACCCTCTGCATTGGACTGGATCGCCCCCAAATCACTGGGGAAGTGGAGCAGAACCAGACATACCTCTTTTAGAGGTAATACTGGAGGCGGGTGCCTGCACAGAGACTGGCGCAGCAGCAGGGACAGCCTGCGACTCGGGTTGTACTGGAGCAGTCACTGTGGGGGATTCCACGTGAGCCGTGCGATTCAGGAGCGTTTGTAACGCCAAGGCAAACTGATCCATGCGGTGATCTTGCTCATCCAATCTGGAAAAAATATTACCAACAAGTGGATTGACTGTATCTTCTGAATTCATGGCCTTTGCCTACTGTCAGAAACTATGAAACAGACTGAGACAGAAGTACAATCAAATCACACTTGTTTATTAATAATAATAAAAAAGGTAAACAGACTAAAAGTAGTCAAAACATAGCCAGATTTAAGGAACCACGGATAGTCAGACAAGCCATAACGTCGGGGAGCCAGAGATGAGTGTAGTAGAACAGCAAGCAGGATCTGGAGCCATAAGGGGTGTCAGCCAAGCAAAGTCTTTAACAGGAACACAGGAGAGTGTCTCTAGAGATGTGACCAAGGTGAAGGCAGAGATCACCTGGACTGGGCGGCTTAAGTAGGCAGGACTGACGAGCAGGATATCAACAGGTGAGTCACAGTGGAGACATAGGAGCTGGCAATTAGCTGACAGCTGAGCGCCCAGCCCTGACAGAGGGGTCTAAAGGTATGTGAATGGGAGGGGTCTGAGGTATGTGAATGGGAGGGTCTGATTTCTGAATAGGAGGGGCTTGAGGTATGTGAGTGGGAGGGTCTGATTCATGAGCGGGGGGATCCGATTCCTGAATGGGAGGGTCTGAGGTTCATGAATGGGAGGGGTCTGAGGTATGTGAATGGGAGGAGTCTGAGGTGTGTGAATGGGAGGGTTTTATTCCTGAATGGGGGTGTCTGATGTTTGTGAATGGGAGGGGTCTAAAGTATGTAAATGGGAGGGACTGATTCCTGAATGGGAGGGTCTGAGGTTCATGAATGGGAGGGGTCTGAGGTATGTGAATGGGAGGAGTCTGAGGTGTGTGAATGGGAGGGTTTTATTCCTGAATGGGGGTGTCTGATGTTTGTGAATGGGAGGGGTCTAAAGTATGTAAATGGGAGGGACTGATTCCTGAATGGGAGGGTCTGAGGTTCATGAATGTGAGGGGTTTGAGGTATGTGAATAGGGGGGTCTGAGGTATGTGAATAGGGGGGTCTGAGGTATGTGAATAGGGGGGTCTGAGGTTTGTGAATAGGAGGGGTCTGAGGTATGTGAATGGGAAGGTCTGGTTCCTGAGTGGGAGGGTCTGCTTTTTAAATGGGAGGGGTCTGAGGTATGTGAAATGGGAGGGTCTGAGATTTATGAATGGGAGTAATGCTATTTTTGTTGAGAAAACCCCTCCCCCCGAGTGATCTCTGTACATTGCAAGGATTTACAGTGATTATAAAGCTTTGTGTATTTTTTTTTTTTAAATAACAAATATGTCATACTTACCTCCACTGTGCAGCTTGTTTTGCACAGAGTGGCCCCCGATCATCCTCTTCTGGGGCCCCCGGCGGCTCTCACGGCTCCTCCCGCATCAGACAATCCTCTAGGAGAAGCTCTCCCAAGTCCAGCATTTGCTTCTATAGACACGAATGCCGGACTCAGGAGCCCCCCCTCCCCCGTGTCATTGGATTTGATTGACAGCAGCGGGAGCCAATGCACTGCTATCTATCCAATCAATATGCGGGACCTCGTGTAGAGATGGAGAGTGCATCTCCAGTGAGTGAATGAAAGGGTTCAGGTAAGTAAAATGGGGGGGGGTCACTGCCAGAAGTTTTTTCACCTTAATGCTCAGGATGCACGAGGGGTTACAACCCCTTTAACACACTTTGAAGCAGATTCCTCCCTTTTGTTGCTCTGAAGAAATATCTGCATCCCTTTAGAAGTATTTAACCCTTGGGGAGTATCTCACCAAAGCGGAAATTCCTATTGCAGGGGATGCCTAAAACCGGACTTGTATGCAGAGTACTGGGAAAATCAGTGAGCCAATCACACAAGCAGGAATTCTGGGGGCATTCACTATGCCAATCATCCACAGAGCTCCTCCAGGCGGCCATATTTCATTTCACACAAAGTGGTTGCAGATTGAGAAGGAAAGGTCATTATTAATAACATTCAGGCACAGCATGGATTGGGTAGAATTTTATATGCTATATTATTTGCCATATTTTGTTTTCCACAAAAGTAGAGTTACCCTTTAAGGGAGACCTCAGAGTAGCAGGAATTACCTAAAAGGGACGCCCTCCTCCTGCCTGCCACAGTGTGGCGCTATCGCTCCTCATCCATCCGATCACCAAACATGTTCTGTGAGAGTCTCAGAATTCCATGGAGAAGAAAATGAGGAAAACAGAGAAATGAAATCTCTGCGTCTGTATTTCAGGCCGTGCGTCACCTGCAGACACTTTGGGGACATTTCTCTGGAATAATGAGTGTGATGGATGGGTGGGGGAGGGGGCCATCCTGTGGAAGGTCCTCCATGTCCCCCTCCATCAATGTTCTCACGGTGAAATGTGTGAAGGAATTATCCGCCTCTCCGGAGGGCCTGGGATCCGACAGATATTAATCTCTTCTGGAACAAACATTCTGCTGTCGGACATCACAGAAAATCTGACAAATCGCATGCGGGGAGCTGCTGAGGTCATGTGACCGACGCACATTTGGTGATCGGCGTCATCCAGCGAGTGCAGACAGGGGTCACAGGTCCAGAAAATCTCAGAGAATGTTCCAGTAAAAAGCGAAAATCCCGGTGACTCCGAGCGATCGTATTCAGGGGGAACGAGGAGAAAATATCCCGAGTCATAGAAGAATCCATTCAGCACAGCTACTGTACACCTCACTGGCCAATCAGACAATTGGGTCTCTACAATATTGGGTGTAATATTGGGTATAGTATTGGCTGTGTCATTGGGTATATCATTGGGTGTATTATTGGGTGTAATATTGGGTGTATCATTGGGTGTAATATTGGGTGTATCATTGGGTGTATCATTGGGTATATCATTGGGTGTAATATTGGGTGTAATATTGGGTGTATCATTGGTATTATTGGGTGTAATATTGGGTGTATCATTGGGTATATCATTGGGTGTAATATTGGGTGTATCATTGGGTATATCATTGGGTATATCATTGGGTGTAATATTGGGTGTATCATTGGGTATATCATTGGTATTATTGGGTGTAATATTGGGTGTATCATTGGGTGTATCATTGGGTATATCATTGGGTGTAATATTGGGTGTATCATTGGGAGTAATATTGGATGTATCATTGGGTGTTTCATTCGGTGCATTATTGGGTGTAATATTGGGTGTAATATTGGGTATATCATTGGGTGTAATATTGGGTGTTTCTATTGATCACTGGGTGTATGTCAGGGCTGGACTCAGCCCTTCCTTCTCTGAGCTGGCTGCTTAGCTGTCATCTAATTGCCAGCTCCTATCTCTCCACAGTTACTCAGCTGTTGATGATCCTGCTCATCAGTCCTGCCTACTTAAGATGGCCAATCCAGAGGATCTCTGCCTTCGCCTTGGTCAACATCATCTCCTGCGATCCTGTTTTAGACTTGCTTTGCTGACATCCCTTCTGGCTCCGGATCCTGCTTGCTGTTCCACTACACTGATCCCTGACATCTTGCTTGGCTGACTATCCGTTCCGGTTCCTGAACTCTGGCTATGTTTTGACTACGTTTTGTTCTTTTTACTTTTATTATTAAACAAGTGTGCTTTCACTGTACTTCTGTCTCGGCCTGATTTCCAGTGTATGATTGGGTGTATTATTAGATGTATTATTGGGTGTAATATTGGGGTATCACTGGGTGTTTTATTGGGCGTAGATTTGAGAAGATAGGGTTAGGGGTTGAAATCAGGTACAGGGTTGGGTTGATGATTAGTGATTGGCTGGAAGGATAGATTTCAGGGTTGGGTTGATAAGATAAGGTTAGGGGTTACAATGAAGTACAGGGCTAGCTGATGACAGTGATTGGCTGGAAGGATAGGTTTGGGGATATGGTTGAGAAGATAGGGCTAAATTGAGGATTTGAGTTGGGGCAAATATAAGGTATTAGTTGAGACAATAGGGTTTGATCGGGTATTAGGCTGGGGTGAGAGTTTATGGTTGAGACGGATTTGAGAGATTAGGGTTGACTTCGGGATTAGTATAAATTGTTGGGTACACTGAGCACTAGTTTTAAGATTTGGAAGAGAGGTTGGGACTAGGTTAAGGATTTGGATTAGAGATTACATTGGTTTAGGGTTATGGGTTATAAAGCTGAGATTGACTGGAGGGATTAGGGTTGGTTTGAGGTTCAGAAATGGGGGGTTGGGTAAATTAAGTGGCAGGTTGAAAAATATGGATTTAGAAGTCAGGATTAGATTAGGGATTAGGATTAGGTCGGTTGAGGGTTGGGTCAGTCAAGTTACAGTATTGGATTCTGTGCTCTGAGTATTACTGAGCCAAAACATATTATATGTTAGAAGCATCAGATATACTATATACTGTACATATTGCTGGACTCTGCCATTGTGGAAAAATAGGTAAAGGGCACATGGGGTTCTCACCAATACAGATTGGGGGGGGGGGGGGGGTTACAACATGTTGGTTATAAGCAAAGAAAATCGATCTTTCAGTTTTCTGCAGGTTTTGTAATTCTTGGTTGGGTGCCGAGTCCAGAGGCTTCACAGAGTCTTGAGAGGGAAGAATCCTCTAACCATGTGTCCAGGTCTTAGCGAGGACCAGCAGGCTGCATGTGTAGGTGGGCACAGCCTCTATAATCTGGGTTCTGTCCGTGGTTCCGTTCTTCACTCGGGGGACAGGGGGTTCCCTGCCCAGAAGTCGGGGGGTGGGCCAGAACAGCGGGGAGCTGCAAGAGAGCTGAGAGAGAAGGGTGTAGGGTGGAGTGTGGTGCTGAGAGATGGTCTGTGGGACCAGATCAGAGGTCTAAGTTTGAGGCCTGAGCAGTGGTGCTGTGAGTCAGGAGGCTCGTTTTCTGTGGGGTTTGAGATCTTGGTGGAGACCCCACCAGGGGAACAATTCTCCTGAAACTTTTACTTTCTTTTTTTACATAAAAGTTGACCAACAAGCCCCAAAGAGTGGACTACGCTTGAGTGAACCCCCCGAATATCACAGCCAATTCTAAACCCCCCTTAGCTCACCTTGGTGGCCACACTGGTACTTATGTGTGAGAACCTTTCTGTTGGTGTCTGACATCAGGGTGGCCAACAGGGTAAGTTGAACTCAGTATCGCCTCCCCCCCATCCCCCCAGGGGTAAGTTGGACTCAGGAAACCGTATTTTATTCAGATATTTCCTCAGCAAATTCCAATAAGATAAGAATAAGCGGTGGGTGTGGCCTGACCAGCGCTGGTGCGGTGCCTCCTGCGGGCACACACAGTCACTGTTGTTGGAACATACAAGGCCACCAGCCAAACCATACAATCCCATCAGGAGATAAATGAGCCAATTAATCAGCGTGCTGCTAGGAGACTCTGCGTGGTACAAATACGCCGAATTCCAGAGACTCCGGACACAAAGGGACAGGAGCCACCTCCACCTTCCCAATACACAGAACAATCCGCGGGAAATACACGTCCCAAACCCCCCTCCCCCACCGCCTGCATTCTGTATGAAGATTGTGTGAGATGCAGGTCCTGAGTTCTGGACTTTTATTGCTCCCTCTTGGTGTGATTCCAGGACACAGAAATTCATGGTGGACCCCGTAATAACTTCTCCATTGTCCCCAGAACCGTCTACTACGGGTCACACCCAGTCCAATCCCCGCCCCCATTCCAGCACTGATCCCTATCCTGGGGGGTCATAGTGAGGACCACCAACTCAGCACATAGAGACTGCCCAGCGTGTAAGGAAGTGCAGAGGCTCCGATAGATGCTGATCCTTCTATGGTGAGGATTCCACCACATATCATTAGGAGGGAAGGCCAGACGGGTTTATTGTCCCAGGGAGGGAATATCTCATCGCTCTTCATTCCCAATAGGACATCCCTCCCTCCATTCCTCCCTCCCTCTGTCCATTCATGGTTCCATCCTTCCATCCATCCATTCTTATATCCATTGCTCCATTCATAACATCCATATATCATCCCATCCATCTATCCCTCCATTCATCACTCCATTCTCCCATCCATTCATAACATTCATTCATATATAATCCCAATTCATTCCCCATCCATCCAATTTATCCCTTCATGTATCCATTTCTCCCTCCATCCATCTTATCCGCCCCCATCCATTCATCCCTTTTTCTGTCCATTTCACTCTCCCTCCATATATCTAATCATTTTATCTCTCCATCCATCCATCCCTTCTTTCATCCATCCATATATCCCTGCATTCATCACTTCATTCTCCCATCCATTCATAAGACTTATTCCTCCATCCATTCCTATAGCCACTGCTCCATTCCCCCATCCATTCCTCCATAATATATATGTATATATATATATATATATATATCTCCTCCCATTTAATATCCACCCATCCAATGCATCTGTCTGTCTGTCCTCCATCCATTCATTTCATAACACTTATCCCTCCAGCCATCCTTCATTCATGCATCCATCGCTCTCTTCATCCATCCATGGAGATGTTTTGTAGATCAGTAGAGAGGAGGGGGAGGGGGAGGATTTGGTGCAATGTGTTTTCTATCAGTGTGATACGGAGCAGGATGGAAGGATGAGCACAGGCCGGTTATACAAACACATCTGATGGCGGAGAAGCGGCAGATCTCCGGTAATGAGGAGAAGGATGACGTGTGAAATACTCGGAGATAAAAGGAAACGGATGATGGGGAATTATTTGGGAGATATATTTTAGTATTTTCTGGGGTGAAGGATTCTTCACAATCTGACCGTGAATCCAGCGGATGTCTATGGGGGTCACATTTTGGTTGTTAAAAATCTTGCAGTGAAAAAAGCAATTGGGGGCGTGTACCAATGCAAAAAATAAAAATACTGTATGGAGGGTGGGGGGGGGGGGGATCTTTTAATGCGGCTTCAAGGGAGATAATAGAAATCCACAAATCCTTTCTATAATCTGATTGGGGGATGCCTTAAGGCAGTATTCGGGGTTACAGGGCAGAACGACCTTTGCTGCTCACCTCACATCCAGCATCTCCTCTGATTCGGTTCACCTCAAAAAAAAAAAAGTATTTTCAGGTCTCGTCACGTCTTTTCATCACACAAGAAGAAGAATACTTTGACCAGCAGATAGAGATTGGTCACAATGGCCGGGGGCTTGCTGCGGCTGGCCCTTTTCTTGCTGAACTTGCCCTGCTGCTGCCAACTTCTCATTTAGAATTAGGAGAGCGCAGAGGACATAGCAGTGTAAAATGCTGGATTATTAGTGAGGAAGAATATGCCAGAATGTACTGGTGAGAAAAGAGTAGAGACACATGTAGCGTCTACCTTGCAGAGTATATAGCAGTGTAAAAGTGGCTAGCCTCAGGACAGGTATAATAAGCAGCACTAGGCCTACATTTACTACAGACGGAGAGCACAGGGTGGGGATTTACTATAAGAATGAGGAGACTGCAGAGGATAGAGCAGTGTAAGATTGGCCAATAGCAGGACAATATTAATGGGGATAACAGGCCTAAAATGTGCGTGCCTAACTTTTATTTTATCAAGGCGGGGGGAGGGACGGTGAATGAGTGCCACTGATTCTTCTAGGCCTGCTGGCCATAGCTCAAAGACCATGTATTCTGATATAAAAGAATCTCCTGGGTGAATCTTGAACTCACAGGATTCACCTTGAATGGGTAGTGGTGAACCTGAACTTCGTTGCTATTCCTGAAGAGTTTCAGGGCAAGGATCTCCCCCTACCTCATCTACTCTGTGCTTCCTCCACCTCTATCATTACCAGGCGGAGCTTCCACCATACATGTGATTTCCCATAATAGTCTGACATACAACGTGTTTCGATTTCCTGTCTGTCCTTCTCAGGGAGACGCGACAGAAAGTGAAATCCATATTGTGTGTGTGACAACGTTCCGTGTTCCCGATTTATAACATGTGTTGATTCGAGCCGCGTATTCCCCAACAATGTGTGCATCTACATCCGTCTACCGCCACTATGATCTCATCACCAGACTGCAACCCCAACTTCCCGGAGAGGAGAGAGAGAGAGGAGGAGAGGAGCAAGGAGGAGAGAGGGAGCGAGAAGGAGAAAGGGAGCAAGGAGCAGTGAGGAGCAGAGAGGGAATGAGGGTTAGAGAGGAGGAGAGAGGGAGTGAGGAGTAAAGAGGAGGAAAGAGGGAATGAGGAGGCAAAAGGAGGAGAAAGGGAGCAAGGAGGAGAGTAGAGAGTGGAGGATAAAAAGAGAGAGGAGAGTAGAGAAGAGGAGGGAAGAGATATGAAAAAGAGGGTGAGGAAGAAAGAGAGAGAGGGGGGGGGGGAAGAGGTAAAAGGAGGGTCTCATCTCAGACTTCTATAGAAGAGGAAACTCCACAATCTATCGGGAAAAGAGGATCCAATAGTGAAAACAGCTGGGCAATATATTACAGCATGTCACAGACTGAACATAGGGAGGAGGGAGAGAGAGAGAGAAAAAGGGAAAGGAATGAGGGGGGGGGTACAGAGAGAGAGCAGAGCTAGGGGAGAGAAGAGAGCTCAGGAGAGGAAGGAGAGAAGAGACCCAGGGGAGAGAAGAGGGCCGAGGAGAGGAAGGAGAGAAGAGACCCAGGGGAGAGAAGAGGGCCGAGGAGAGAAGAGACCCAGGGGAGAGAAGAGGGCCGAGGAGAGGGAGGAGAGAAGAGACACAGGGTAAAGAAGAGAGCCGAGGAGAGAGAGAAGAGAAGAGACACAGGGTAAAGAAGAGAGCCGAGGAGAGAGAGAGAGAAGAGAAGAGACACAGGGTAAAGAAGAGAGCCGAGGAGAGAGAGAGAGAAGAGAAGAGACACAGGGTAAAGAAGAGAGCCGAGCAGAGGGAGGAGAGAGAAGAGACCCAGGGTAAAGAAGAGAGCTAAGGCGAGAGAAGAGGTAGAGCAAAGAGAGGAGAGATGTCAGAGAGGTAGAGGAGAAGAGAAATAGAGGAGGAGGAGGAGGGAGAAAGCAAAGGGATTGGAGAAGAGGGCTGAAGGAGAGGAAGGAGAGAAGAGATGTAGAGGAGAGTGAGAAGAGAAGAAGTTCTGGTTGCAGCTGCTAGAAACATTGATAATAAAAGATTTTTCTCAGCCATGCTGTGACAGTAAAGATCACCTCCAGCACTGTAGTAGTAACGCTCCTGCGGGGGTTGGGCGGTGGTGAAGATTCCCTGAAGGGGACCTATCAGGATGGAGATATTGGAGCCGCCATTCTTCTTGTTGGAGAAGATCATAGATCCGTCATCCTCATCCTCGGTCATGGAACAAGCATGCAGCCAGTGAAGTGCCGGGAATTGCACTCGGCAGCTCCTGAACCATAGAGGACCCCAAACATCACTGAGACCCCCATCTTCCTACAGCGTGGGCGGGGCTGACCTGCCTATGAGGAACAGCTAATCACTGAAGGAGGAGGAGCCTAATAATCCCTCTACATCCTTCACAATGAATGTACAGTGCCGGCCTCCCTTCCCCCCTCAGAGTATTGTTTCTCCTAGGCGGGCTGCTTCCACCGGAGGCTTCTCACACGGCGTGAGCGATGAGGTTCCTGTATTCTGAGATCAGGCTCTGGTCCCTCCATCGCCGGGCGCACAGAATAAATCTCACACCAATTACTCGGATAATGAAGATTTATACACAAAATACTCTCCAATTACAGCGGATTTTCCTACTTAGCGTGCGCCGGAGCGGAGGTGGCGACATGGCGTGCGATCCGAGCGATTCATCACCTAACGCTAATCACATCCCAAGTGCTGCGCACACACCCGCCATCGATTGCATTGTCAGCGGTGAAATATCACACATACACCACCATTAGAAAGAGCAACCGGACCGCAAATTTACCGCCCTCCACCCAGAACACCATCGCTGGAGCCGAGACACAGAACATACGAGACCCTCAATGAATGGAAGAGGAACCCCCCATCCATTCTACAGCATGTCTGCTATCACGTCTCTCAATAATCCCCCCCTCATATCTCACTGAATAACCCCCCTGCCTCCCACCGTGTCGGTCTGCATAACCCCTCCCATCAAAGAAATGATAATGGTTATTTCACACCATCTATCATAAAAAAAGTGCAGGGGTCAGGAGTGTGCGACACAGTGCAGGGGTCAGCAGTGCAAGACGCACAGAGCACGGGGCTCAGGAGCGTGCGACGCACAGAGCGCGGGGCTCAGGAGCGTGCGACGCACAGAGGGCGGGGCTCAGGAGCGTGCGACGCACAGAGGGCAGGGCTCAGGAGCGTGCGACGCACAGAGGGCGGGGCTCAGGAGCGTGCGACGCACAGAGCGCGGGGCTCAGGAGCGTGCGACGCACAGAGGGCGGGGCTCAGGAGCGCGCGACGCACAGAGCGCGGGGCTCAGGAGCACGCGACGCACAGAGCGCGGGGCTCAGGAGCGTGCGACGCACAGAGCGCGGGGCTCAGGAGCGTGCGACGCACAGAGGGCGGGGCTCAGGAGCGCGCGACGCACAGAGCACGGGGCTCAGGAGCGCGCGAAGCACAGAGCGCGGGGCTCAGGAGCGCGCGACGCACAGAGCGCGGGGCTCAGGAGCACGCGACGCACAGAGCGCGGGGCTCAGGAGCGCGCGACGCACAGAGCGCGGGGTTCAGGAGCACGCGACGCACAGAGCGCGGGGCTCAGGAGCGCGCGACACACAGAGGGCGGGGCTCAGGAGCGCGCGACGCACAGAGGGCGGGGCTCAGGAGCGCGCGACGCACAGAGCGCGGGGCTCAGGAGCGTGCGACGCACAGAGCGCGGGGCTCAGGAGCGTGCGACGCACAGAGCGCGGGGCTCAGGAGCGTGCGACGCACAGAGCGCGGGGCTCAGGAGCGTGCGACGCACAGAGCGCGGGGCTCAGGAGCGTGCGACGCACAGAGCGCGGGGCTCAGGAGCGTGCGACGCACAGAGCGCGGGGCTCAGGAGCGTGCGACGCACAGAGCGCGGGGCTCAGGAGCGCGCGACGCACAGAGCGCGGGGCTCAGGAGCGCGCGACGCACAGAGCGCGGGGCTCAGGAGCGCGCGAAGCACAGAGCGCGGGGCTCAGGAGCGCGCGACGCACAGAGCGCGGGGCTCAGGAGCGCGCGACGCACAGAGCGCGGGGCTCAGGAGCGCGCGACGCACAGAGCGCGGGGTTCAGGAGCACGCGACGCACAGAGCGCGGGGCTCAGGAGCGTGCGACGCACAGAGGGCGGGGCTCAGGAGCGCGCGACGCACAGAGGGCGGGGCTCAGGAGTGCGCAACGCACATAGCGCGGGGCTCAGGAGCACGCGACGCACAGAGCGCGGGGCTCAGGAGCGTGCGACGCACAGAGCGCGGGGCTCAGGAGCGCGCGACGCACAGAGGGCGGGGCTCAGGAGCGCGCGACGCACAGAGCGCGGTGTTCAAGAGCGTGCGACGCACATAGCGCGGGGCTCAAAAGAAAATGCAACGCACAGAGCGCGGGGCTCAGGAGCGTGCGACGCACAGAGCGCGGGGCTGAGGAGCGTGCGACGCACAGAGCGCAGGGCACAGGAGCTCGTGACGCACAGATATTCTTTGGTGCAGCTCACAGGAAGTGACGAGGGCTTTCTGGGAAGATTTACTGGCTTTTCTGTATTTACGGAAAGCGTTCTTACATTACGACATGATAAGGGAAGGGGGAGAATAAAATCAGAGGCGACTGACATTATAATACGGAGAGGACAGGGATGGCGGCCCCTCCCCCGCCCGTGTTTTGGGTTTTCTTGAATACTTTCTCGGAATGTTTTCACTCTCCTCCATTCAGCGCAGACAATAAGGAGTCGGCGTCTCCGGGAAGGCGAGCGGCTCGCTGAATCTTATCACTTTATTCAAACAAGAAGACAAAGGCCGGGCTGTGCGCAGACTTGTCCCGTCCCGATATCTCTGTTTACTGAACATTAATATTGATTGACAAGGTTTACCGTCTACAACGCCGGTCACATGACACAGCAAACGTATTACATTGGACAGCTTCCACTACGCGTGAGAAACCGGCGAGAGAACAAAAATGGCCCAACACGGATGGAGGAGGGGGAGAGAGAAACTGGGGAGAGAATGGAATGGCCCAACACGGATGGAGGAGGGGAGAGGGAAACTGGGGAGAGAATGGAATGGCCCAACACGGATGGAGGAGGGGAGAGGGAAACTGGGGAGAGAATGGAATGGCCCAACATGGATGGAGGAGGGGGAGAGGGAAACTGGGGAGAGAATGGAATGGCGTAACATGGATGGAGGAGGGGAGAGGGAAACTGGGGAGAGAATGGAATGGCGTAACATGGATGGAGGAGGGGGAGAGAGAAACTGGGGAGAGAATGGAATGGCCCAACACGGATGAAGGAGGGGAGAGGGAAACTGGGGAGAGAATGGAATGGCCCAACACGGATGGAGGAGGGGAGAGGGAAACTGGGGAGAGAATGGAATGGCCCAACATGGATGGAGGAGGGGAGAGGGAAACTGGGGAGAGAATGGAATGGCGTAACATGGATGGAGGAGGGGGAGAGAGAAACTGGGGAGAGAATGGAATGGCCCAACACGGATGGAGGAGGGGAGAGGGAAACTGGGGAGAGAATGGAATGGCCCAACACGGATGGAGGAGGGGAGAGGGAAACTGGGGAGAGAATGGAATGGCCCAACATGGATGGAGGAGGGGGAGAGGGAAACTGGTGAGAGAATGGAATGGTGCAACATGGATGGAGGAGGGGGAAACTGGGGAGAGAATGGAATGGCCCAACATGGGTGGAGGAGGGGGAGAGGGAAACTGGGGAGAGAATGGAATGGCCCAACATGGATGGAGGAGGGGGAGAGGGAAACTGGGGAGAGAATGGAATGGCCCAACATGGATGGAGGAGGGGGAGAGGGAAACTGGGGAGAGAATGGAATGGCCCAACATGGATGGAGGAGGGGGACAGGGAAACTGGGGAGAGAATGGAATGGCCCAACATGGATGGAGGAGGGGGAGAGGGAAACTGGGGAGAGAATGGAATGGCCCAACATGGATGGAGGAGGGGGGAGAGGGAAACTGGGGAGAGAATGGAATGGCCCAACATGGATGGAGGAGGGGGAGAGGGAAACTGGGGAGAGAATGGAATGGCCCAACATGGATGGAGGAGGGGGAGAGGGAAACTGGGGAGAGAATGGAATGGCCCAACATGGATGGAGGAGGGGGGAGAGGGAAACTGGGGAGAGAATGGAATGGCCCAACACGGATGGAGGAGGGGAGAGGGAAACTGGGGAGAGAATGGAATGGCCCAACATGGATGGAGGAGGGGAGAGGGAAACTGGGGAGAGAATGGAATGGCGTAACATGGATGGAGGAGGGGGAGAGAGAAACTGGGGAGAGAATGGAATGGCCCAACACGGATGGAGGAGGGGAGAGGGAAACTGGGGAGAGAATGGAATGGCCCAACATGGATGGAGGAGGGGGAGAGGGAAACTGGTGAGAGAATGGAATGGTGCAACATGGATGGAGGAGGGGGAGAGGGAAACTGGGGAGAGAATGGAATGGCCCAACATGGGTGGAGGAGGGGGAGAGGGAAACTGGGGAGAGAATGGAATGGCCCAACATGGATGGAGGAGGGGGAGAGGGAAACTGGGGAGAGAATGGAATGGCCCAACATGGATGGAGGAGGGGGAGAGGGAAACTGGGGAGAGAATGGAATGGCCCAACATGGATGGAGGAGGGGGAGAGGGAAACTGGGGAGAGAATGGAATGGCCCAACATGGATGGAGGAGGGGGACAGGGAAACTGGGGAGAGAATGGAATGGCCCAACATGGATGGAGGAGGGGGGAGAGGGAAACTGGGGAGAGAATGGAATGGCCCAACATGGATGGAGGAGGGGGGAAAGGGAAACTGGGGAGAGAATGGAATGGCCCAACATGGATGGAGGAGGGGGAGAGGGAAACTGGGGAGAGAATGGAATGGCCCAACATGGATGGAGGAGGGGGAGAGGGAAACTGGGGAGAGAATGGAATGGCCCAACATGGATGGAGGAGGGGGGAGAGGGAAACTGGGGAGAGAATGGAATGGCACAACATGGATGGAGGAGGGGGAGAGGGAAACTGGGGAGAGAATGGAATGGCCCAACATGGATGGAGGAGGGGGAGAGGGAAACTGGGGAGAGAATGGAATGGCCCAACATGGATGGAGGAGGGGGACAGGGAAACTGGGGAGAGAATGGAATGGCCCAACATGGATGGAGGAGGGGGGAGAGGGAAACTGGGGAGAGAATGGAATGGCCCAACATGGATGGAGGAGGGGGGAGAGGGAAACTGGGGAGAGAATGGAATGGCCCAACATGGATGGAGGAGGGGGAGAGGGAAACTGGGGAGAGAATGGAATGGCCCAACATGGATGGAGGAGGGGGAGAGGGAAACTGGGGAGAGAATGGAATGGCCCAACATGGATGGAGGAGGGGGGAGAGGGAAACTGGGGAGAGAATGGAATGGCACAACATGGATGGAGGAGGGGGAGAGGGAAACTGGGGAGAGAATGGAATGGCCCAACATGGATGGACAAACAGACCTTTCCAAGTGGTTCCTCATATACATTGTTCTATTATTGTTGCTCTGTCCTATGTGAGATGCTGTATATACTGTATATAGGATTGGTGGTGATTATATACATTGTTCTATTATTCGCATTGCTCTGTCCTATTAGGAGATGCACACACACGTATACATATATATATATTTATTGCTGCTCATCATATACATATATTATTATAGCTCTGGCCTGGGGAGGACGTATATATACAGTATACAGGACAGTAATTATACATCTTCTATTATTATTATCATTGCTCTGACCTATGGGAAATGTAGACACACAATATATATTCTGTATACAAGATTGGTGGTCCTCATCGATGGCTCGTCTCTCAGTCCAGAATCAGCTTCTTGTTGTGCGTCAGCAGCTTCACCTGTCTCAGGTGTCTCTGGATCTTCTGTGCCAGGCTCTGCCCGGCCTCGGGGCTCTGCCCGGCCTCGGGGCTCTGCCATCCTGTCTGCGGCTCGCTGGCGTCCCTGTGGAGGAGAACCTGTGAGGTCATGTCCCCAGCGCTGCCAGGTGATGTGCGGGTCACCTATACTATGCATGAGGCTATGAGATGCCGGGACCTTCTCCACCCACAATACTCCTCTACACCTTCACTATCTAATATGGTTATAAAGCCAATAAATCCGAACTAAACTCTGGATGTTTTTTTGCCCCAAAAGGACCGCTCACCAGTCTTGTCTGTGGTCATCAGAAGGGGAGGATGAGAGAGCCGACAACGCTGCGCTGGCACAGAATTCAGTCGTGTTGTCGGCCCCGGGAAGGGAAATCCTTGCGAGACTTCAAACTAGCAGATGAACAGGTAACTCCAGATCTATAGCTACTGCTGGGAACCACGGGAATAATAATGAAGAAATCTATAAATGATCATTTATTCAGCACTGGATGGTTCTCATTTTTGTCTGGAGTTCCATTTTAGGGGCAATAACATAGCAACCAATCAGAACTCACTACACTGAGGTTAGATCACAGCAAGCTGGATTCTGATTGGATCAGGTCAGTGCGTAGAAAAAGGCACAAAGGAACGGTTTTGGATTGTGATTGGAAGGTGTGGATATCCTCAGGAGTGTTACATCTGGGGGACATTAAACTTCAGAACTCATCTGCAAATCCTCAACTGACGGCATACAATGCGACCTCCGGGGGGCGCTGCCTATCAATTCCATAATCCTAATAGGTTACTTATCTCTTGTCACAGCGCTGATAATGAGCGGCCCTCTTACACAGGGGGCCAGACACCCCCAGACACCCCAATACTCACATGTCACCCCGACTGCCATCTTGTATCAGTGCAAATTCTGCTCTCAGCATTTGTGGTGTCAGCGACACGCGGCCCGGCGCCTCATCCGCCTCCCTGAGGAAACACAAATCCCAGAAAATGTCAGGAGCCGAGGACAATCTATATCTAGGAACTTCCTACTTCCCATACAATCCTTCTCTTGGGTCCATTGAGGGGCGGAGAGGAATTCAGATACTATCGGGTTAGGCTGCCATCTACAAAAGGAAAAACATTGGCAAACAAAAAATAAAAGGTGGGTCGGCCCAGGATAGCTCCTCCTATTCCCAGCATGCCTCAGTTTTTGGCAAAGCTATACCAAGGACAAGAACATAAACAGAGGACCCGCACCCCAAAAATGGACTCCAAGAGAAGGATATTATGGTGAGCACACAAATCTCATTTTCTTTCTCATCCATTGAGGGGCACTGCCAGAAACCAGGAAATCAGGCCGAGGCAGAAGTATAGTTAAAGCGGGAGTCCGCCGGGAGTCCGCCGGGACTTTTTTTTTAAAAGCCAGCAGCTACAAATACTGCAGCTGCTGACTTTTAAAATAGTGACACTTACCTGTCCAGCGCGCCCGCGATGTCGGCACCCGAAGCCGATCTCTAGGTCGTCTGTCGGGTCCTGCCGCCGCCATCTTGGGTATGGGAATCAGGAAATGGAGCCTTTCGGCTTCATTTCCTGGTTCCCTACTGCGCATGCGCGAATCGCGCTGCGCAATAAGGACGCTCCCCGCTGCCTCTGGGATCTGTGTGTTTCCCAGCAGGCAGCGGGGCACTTGCGGGAAGGGGCGGGCACTTGCGGAAAGGGGCGTAAGTTACGCCCCTTTCTGCAGAGAGCTATCCCGGAAGTGGGTGCAGTTACCTGGATTATCCAGGTAACTGCACCCCCCTCCCCCCTGAAAGGTGTCGATTGTGGCACCGGAGGGGGGGAGGGTTCCGATGAGCGGAAGGTCCACTTTAGGGTGGACCTCCGCTTTAAATCACATTTGTTTAATAATAAAAGTAAAAAGAACAAAACATAGTCAAAACAGTCAGAGTTCAGGAACCGGAACGGATAGTCAGCCAAGCCAGAAGTCTGGGATCAACGTAGTGGAACAGCAAGCAGGATCTGAAGCCAGAAGGGATGTCAGCAAAGCAAGTCTTGAACAGGATCGCAGGAGAGCGTCTCAGTTTCTGTGATGTTGACCAAGGAGAGGGCAGAGAACCTCTGGACTGGACAGCTTAAGTAGGCAGGACTGAAGAGCAGGATCATCAACAGCTGAGTAACTGTGGAGAGAGAGGAGCTGGCAATTAGCCGACAGCTGAGGGACCAGCTCAGAAAAGTAAGGGCTGAGCCCAGCCCCGACAGGCACTAGAGTTCAGAGACTGGCAATCGTCCAACTGAGGAATGGGCAACTGAAGAACAACCTGCAGCCCAAGAACCGCCTGAAGGACCAACACCAGAATCTGACCCCGAGGAGGCCAGGACCTTCTCAATTGAAGGGGGGGAGTCAACAGCCTAAGAACGGATGGAGAGAATGACCCCGATGTTTAAGGCCAGGAAGAGAATTATCACTGCCAATAGGGGACAACTCCATCCTGGAGGAACCCACTAACCCGAATAAAGAGAACAGCTGATCACCCAAAACCCACCAATAACAGGAGGAACCAATTCCCCCGAGGAGAAGAAAACGACCCACCACCAATACGTGGCCAACAAACAACGGTCCCGGCCCTCTGACACTGAGGTGTTTATGAGGAAACTGAAGTGAAAATAACATTTCCATCACAACTATTTGTAAAATAAATCAGATTTGAGGTTTTGTATCCTCTGGTATGAGCAGAACATTCAGATACCGATCGTCTTTTCTCATGGTTTGTGGACCACTGAACTGGGATTGTCTTCATCTGAAGAATACAAGAATACATCTACAAGGGGAACCAGCATGCTCCAGGGGAAGAGAGACGTGGCCTGGATGGGGTCCAGATCCACAACCTGATCTGACACATGCTCTAGAGCATGGGGGTAAAATTCAATTTTATTTCAGCCACATCAGCATTGTGGTTGCCCTCAAAAGGACAGTTGTATCTGTAAGACTAGATGTCAAGAGCAAAACACCCCCCCCCCCCCCCAGGGCCCCTTACCTGGTGCTGCTTCGGGGAAGAAGCTGGGGGCGGAACTGGGAAGCAGAAAGTGCAGGGTCTGGAGGAGGACCAGAGGGGGGCTGGAGTCAGCAGAGACAAGGGGGTGCTGAAGCTGCACAGAGGCATAGGATCTGTTGGAGTTCTGTCATCCTCTCTGCTGCCAACTGCTGAGACGGCAGGGTTGGGGCAGAGACTAGGCTCTGTGCTGCTGCACAGAGAAGCGCAGGATCTGTAGCAGGAGTTCTGTTCTCCTCTTTGCTGCAAACTGCTGAGATATGATGAAGACAAGGGAGGTGCCACAGGTGCAGGAGAGGTGCAAGGGCCACATGAAATGGCCTGGAGAGCCTTATTTGGTCTATGAGCTTTGTGTTTGACACATGTGCTCTGGAGCAAGGCCCCTTCATGCAGAAGGTTGGTCAGTTGACTTAGCTGGTTTATGTCTCTTAGACCTGTGAGCTGTCTGAGAGTCACGCTCTGGGGGCCCGGGGGGCACCTACCACAGAAGTGGATGAAGGAAAAGGATGGGGTTCAGCTGAGCTCTACCTGAAGCCTTTTCACCAGGGCAAGAGCACACTCTGGCCTCCTGGGGGTCCATGAAAGTTATATCCAGGATAGATCCAAAGACTTTGCTCTTTAGGTTACGGATATTCCAGCACTTTACCCAGAATGCTCCGCGCATATACTGTACATAGGCAGCAGACTCACATAGCAAGGCATCATAGCTGAAGCATAGGGCTCCAGACATCTCCTCCATCCAGGCTAGCCCTGCAGCATCCAGTCTGGTGAGGACCGAGTATTGCCAGTCCCGTGGGGTCCAAACACGGACAGCCCCGTGGGGTCCAACCACGGACAGCCCCGTGGGGTCCAACCACGGACAGCCCCGTGGGGTCCAACCACGGACAGCCCCGTGGAGTCCAACCACGGACAGCCCCACGGGTTGGGGGTCCAACCACGGACAGCCCCGCGGGTTGGGGGTCCAACCACGGACAGCCCCACGGGTTGGGGGTCCAACCACGGACAGCCCCGCGGGGTCCAACCACGGACAGCCCCGCGGGGTCCAACCACGGACAGCCCCGCGGGGTCCAACCACGGACAGCCCCGCGGGGGCCAACCACGGACAGCCCCGCGGGGGACAGCCCCGTGGGGTCCAAACTCGGCAAGTCCGGTGAGGCCAGAACTCGACCAGTCCGGTGAGGCCAGAACTCGACCAGTCCGGTGAGGCCAGAACTCGGCCAGTCCGGTGAGGCCAGAACTCGGCCAGTCCGGTGAGGCCAGAACTCGGCCAGTCCGGTGAGGCCAGAACTCGGCCAGTCCGGTGAGGCCAGAACTCGGCCAGTCCGGTGAGGCCAGAACTCGACCAGTCCGGTGAGGCCAGAACTCGACCAGTCCGGTGAGGCCAGAACTCGACCAGTCCGGTGAGGCCAGAACTCGACCAGTCCGGTGAGGCCAGAACTCGACCAGTCCGGTGAGGCCAGAACTCGACCAGTCCGGTGAGGCCAGAACTCGACCAGTCCGGTGAGGCCAGAACTCGGCCAGTCCGGTGAGGCCAGAACTCGGCCAGTCCGGTGAGGCCAGAACTCGGCCAGTCCGGTGAGGCCAGAACTCGGCCAGTCCGGTGAGGCCAGAACTCGGCCAGTCCGGTGAGGCCAGAACTCGACCAGTCCGGTGAGGCCAGAACTCGACCTGTCCGGTGAGGCCAGAACTCGACCAGTCCGGTGAGGCCAGAACTCGACCAGTCCGGTGAGGCCAGAACTCGACCAGTCCGGTGAGGCCAGAACTCGGCCAGTCCGGTGAGGCCAGAACTCGGCCAGTCCGGTGAGGCCAGAACTCGGCCAGTCCGGTGAGGCCAGAACTCGGCCAGTCCGGTGAGGCCAGAACTCGGCCAGTCCGGTGAGGCCAGAACTCGGCCAGTCCGGTGAGGCCAGAACTCGGCCAGTCCGGTGAGGCCAGAACTCGGCCAGTCCGGTGAGGCCAGAACTCGGCCAGTCCGGTGAGGCCAGAACTCGGCCAGTCCGGTGAGGCCAGAACTCGGCCAGTCCGGTGAGGCCAGAACTCGGCCAGTCCGGTGAGGCCAGAACTCGGCCAGTCCGGTGAGGCCAGAACTCGGCCAGTCCGGTGAGGCCAGAACTCGGCCAGTCCGGTGAGGCCAGAACTCGGCCAGTCCGGTGAGGCCAGAACTCGGCCAGTCCGGTGAGGCCAGAACTCGGCCAGTCCGGTGAGGCCAGAACTCGGCCAGTCCGGTGAGGCCAGAACTCGGCCAGTCCGGTGAGGCCAGAACTCGGCCAGTCCGGTGAGGCCAGAACTCGACCAGTCCGGTGAGGCCAGAACTCGACCAGTCCGGTGAGGCCAGAACTCGACCAGTCCGGTGAGGCCAGAACTCGACCAGTCCGGTGAGGCCAGAACTCGACCAGTCCGGTGAGGCCAGAACTCGGCCAGTCCGGTGAGGTCAGAACTCAGCCTCCAAAGCCGGCTGAGGAAAGGCCAATCTGGACAGCAGCCATGCAGAGACCAACATAGAATGGGGAATCTTCAAAGAAGAGTCCAGTGAGAAATGAGTGTTGAATATAAAAGCAGACGACAGGCGAGAGGTAGAAATACTTTTCAGAGCTGAAGAAAAGACGTCCATCCTCCTAGGAATCCAACAGAAGCCTGAGGCAGGGAATATCCCCCAAATGTTTGTTTGGCAGTGTCCAATCTTCCTGTAGGTGGCAGTATAACCTCATATTATCAGAATTCTTGTGTCCCTCAGTGGACAAAAAATAAAATATAATACAATGAAGAGAATCTAATAATATAATACAGTGAGGGGAATCCGGGTCTGAAATAGATAGATATACTTTATTGTCATTGTATACATACAACAAAATGTTTCCAGTCCCGTGGGTATAATATACAATCAATGCTGGCCGTATATTATACCCCCAGAACTGAAAACAGAAGAGAGAGGAAAACTCACTTCATTGGAGGAAGAATCCCGATTTCTGGACGATATTTCCCATCATCCTCTAACAAATCATATTGTGACTGCAAATCTCATATCTTCTGAGTGGAGTCTATATGAGTATATACCAAGTCTCTGCAGGGTCTATATGAGTATATACCGAGTCTCTGCAGGGTCTATATGAGTATACACCAAGTCTCTGCAGGGTCTATATGAGTATATACCGAGTCTCTGCAGGGTCTATATGAGTATATACACGAGTCTCTATATACCGAGTGCAGGTGCAGAATCTATACAAGTATAAATGGCTTCTTTGCAGGGTCTATATGAGGAGACACAAAAAACACTCATCACTCCGGGGTCACACCATTCTATACCTGGAGATCTGAGGGGGAGGGGATCGTACCGATCACAGGGGACACACTCATCACTCCGGGGTCACACCATTCTATACCTGGAGATCTGAGGGGGAGGGGATCGTACCGATCACAGGGGACACACTCATCACTCCGGGGTCACACCATTCTATACCTGGAGATCTGAGGGGGAGGGGATCGTACTGATCACAGGGGACACACTCATCGCTCCGGGGTTTTGAATGGGGTGACCCCGGAGTGATGAGTGTGTCCCCTGTGATCGGTACGATCCCCTCCCCCTCAGATCTCCAGGTATAGAATGGTGTGACCCCGGAGTGATGAGTGTGTCCCCTGTGATCGGTACGATCCCCTCCCCCTCAGATCTCCAGGTATAGAATGGGGTGACCCCGGAGTGATGAGTGTGTCCCCTGTGATCAGTACGATCCCCTCCCCCTCAGATCTCCAGGTATAGAATGGGGTGACCCCGGAGTGATGAGTATGTCCCCTGTGATCGGTACGATCCCCTCCCCCTCAGATCTCCAGGTATAGAATGGGGTGACCCCGGAGTGATGAGTGTGTTCCCTGTGATAGGTACGATCCCCTCCCCCTCAGATCTCCAGGTATAGAATGGGGTGACCCCGGAGTGATGAGTGTGTTCCCTGTGATCGGTACGATCCCCTCCCCCTCAGATCTCCAGGTATAGAATGGTGTGACCCCGGAGTGATGAGTGTGTCCCCTGTGATCGGTACAATCCCCTCCCCCTCTGTGTATAAACCTTGAATGTCGGGATCCACAGACGGAGGATTATATAAAGAATCTGTTGGTGACGTCACTCACCTTGGCTCAATGCTATCCTTGTCCTCTTCCAGTAGATGGCTGAGTGTGGGGGGAGCGTCTGTGGGGAGCAAATCAGAACTGAAGGGGTCACACCTGGGGACAGAAATGTAAGCAGCTGATTGGTGGATTAGGAGAAGATGGGCGGTCATCTCTGGTGCCCCGCTCACATCACATTTTTAAGTCACACATAATACATTAAAGCGGGTACATAACGGGGACACAGTGATGGCACTGGAGGGGGGGGGGGGGGGGGGGAGTAAAGCGGGTACATAACGGGGAGATAGTGATTTCCCTGGGGGGGGGGGGCAGGGAGTAAAGCGGGTACATAACAGGGAGACAGTGATGGCACTGGGAGGGGGGCAGGGAAGGTACATAAGTAATGACACTTGGGGGGGCCCCAACCACCCCAGCTGATAGGGTGACACAGGCAGTACTCCTGTAGGGGCCCCTGGGGTCCACAGCTGAACACGGGACCCGTCATTGCCGGCCCATGCTGTATGCTTCCTGCAGGCCTTGATCAGAGACCAGAGACCCTGGGTGGGTGGGGGTGGGGAGATGTTGGGCCCCTTGATGTTGGCTGTATGGGGCCCCATGATTTCCAATGGTGGCTCTAATTCCAGATATCTGTCTGGTTCAGATATTTCCCTCCCTCCAGATTTCATACTCGGGGTGTCCCGGGATCCAGTGGTGATCTTACCAGCGTGGTCTGTGGCCCCCGACGGTGGGAAGGGACACAGAGAGGGCGACAGATGGGAACTTCTTCCAGCTCATCATCCCCCGAATGACTTCCTACCAACAATAAAAAGAGTAAAGTTGAATATTTGGAGCGGCCCGGGGGTCCCCCGACAACCTGACTCCATGTACCTCGCGGTTCAGGAACTTCCTCTGGGTGGTTCCCGCGGTGTCACGGGGGGATGGGTACTTTGGCAGCGGGCACAGGTGATATTCCACATCGGTTTCGGAATACGGAAGAGGCCTCTTAAAGGCCACCAAACCAGGAGCCGGGTTCTACACAAGACACAATATCAGTTACTGATCACATCGTTATAGAGAGTGAGCCGACACCCCAAAGTCACAACATCACCACCGGTCACCTCATCCTGGGCCCACCCACAGCCTGTGATTGGACAGAGAAAGAAGAGGCAGCACAGTGATGAGCTCATCCATCCATCACTCTGCTCTCTCCTCCTATCACCATTCTTCTTGTCAAGACATGAACTAATTGGCTCATTGTGCTGCTTCTCTATCTCCCACTCTGGCTCTGCTGCACAGGGACTGCAGAGTGTTGATAGAAGTTCTCATTAAGCTCAAATAATAATAATGATCAATAGAGAATTGTCTTCGTTTGTGTTACAGAAGGTCCAACCCGTTCCCGCCTCACTCTAAACATTCCATCCGTATGACAGTCCTCTCGGTGTGAAACACATCAGTGTGAGGAGGGTCTGAGCGAGGAGGGTCGGGGAGAGGAGAGTGGGTCTGGGCAAGGAGGGTCTGAGTGAGGAGGGTTCAGGGAGAGGAGAGTGGATCTGGGCGAGGAGGGTCTGAGTGATGAGGGTCGGGGAGAGCAGAGTGGATCTGGGCAAGGAGGCTCTGAGTGAGGAGGGTCGGAGAGAGGAGAGTAGATCTGAGAGAGGAGGGTCAGGGAGAGGAGAGTGGATTTGGGAGAGGAGGGTCCGGGAGAGGAGAGTGGATCTGGGAGAGGAGAGTGGATCTGGGCGAGGAGGGTTGGGGCAAGGAGAGTGGATCTGACCGAGGAGAGTGGATCGGGGCGAATTGGGTTGGGGTGAGAAGGGTCGGGGCGAGGAGGGTCTGGGCGAGGAGAGTAGATCTGAGAGAGGAGGGTCAGGGAGAGGAGAGTGGATTTGGGAGAGGAGGGTCCGGGAGAGGAGAGTGGATCTGGGAGAGGAGAGTGGATCTGGGCGAGGAGGGTTGGGGCAAGGAGAGTGGATCTGACCGAGGAGAGTGGATCAGGGCGAATTGGGTTGGGGTGAGGAGGGTCGGGGCGAGGAGGGTCTGGGCGAGGAGAGTGGGTCTGGGCGAAAAGAGTGGGTCTGGGCAAAGAGAGTGGGTCTGGGCAAAGAGAGTGGGTCTGGGCAAAGAGAGTGGGTCTGGGCGAAGAGAGTGGGTCTGGGCGAAGAGAGTGGGTCTGGGCGAAGAGAGTGGGTCTGGGCGAAGAGAGTGGGTCTGGGCGAAGAGAGTGGGTCTGGGCGAAGAGAGTGGGTCTGGGCGAAGAGAGTGGGTCTGGGCGAAGAGAGTGGGTCTGGGCGAGGAGAGTGGGTCTGGGCGAGGAGAGTGGGTCTGGGGGTCTGGGCGAGGAGAGTGGATCGGGGCGAATTGGGTTGGGGTGAGGAGGGTCGGGGCGAGGAGAGTGGGTCTGGGCGAAGAGAGTGGGTCTGGGCGAAGAGAGTGGGTCTGGGCGAAGAGAGTGGGTCTGGGCGAAGAGAGTGGGTCTGGGCGAAGAGAGTGGGTCTGGGCGAAGAGAGTGGGTCTGGGCGAAGAGAGTGGGTCTGGGCGAAGAGAGTGGGTCTGGGCGAAGAGAGTGGGTCTGGGCGAGGAGAGTGGGTCTGGGCGAGGAGAGTGGGTCTGGGCGAGGAGAGTGGATCGGGGCGAATTGGGTTGGGGTGAGGAGGGTCGGGGCGAGGAGAGTGGGTCTGGGCGAAGAGAGTGGGTCTGGGCGAAGAGAGTGGGTCTGGGCGAAGAGAGTGGGTCTGGGCGAAGAGAGTGGGTCTGGGCGAAGAGAGTGGGTCTGGGCGAAGAGAGTGGGTCTGGGCGCAGAGAGTGGGTCTGGGCGAAGAGAGTGGGTCTGGGCGAGGAGAGTGGGTCTGGGCGAAGAGAGTGGGTCTGGGCGAAGAGAGTGGGTCTGGGCGAAGAGAGTGGGTCTGGGCGAAGAGAGTGGGTCTGGGCGAGGAGAGTGGGTCTGGGCGAGGAGAGTGGGTCTGGGCGAATTGGGTTGGGGTGAGGAGGGTCGGGGCGAGGAGAGTGGGTCTGGGCGAAGAGAGTGGGTCTGGGCGAAGAGAGTGGGTCTGGGCGAAGAGAGTGGGTCTGGGCGAAGAGAGTGGGTCTGGGCGAAGAGAGTGGGTCTGGGCGAAGAGAGTGGGTCTGGGCGAAGAGAGTGGGTCTGGGCGAGGAGAGTGGGTCTGGGCGAAGAGAGTGGGTCTGGGCGAAGAGAGTGGGTCTGGGGGTCTGGGCGAGGAGAGTGGGGCGGGGCGAATTGGGTTGGGGTGAGGAGGGTCGGGCGAGGAGAGTGGGTCTGGGCGAAGAGAGTGGGTCTGGGCAAAGAGAGTGGGTCTGGGCAAAGAGAGTGGGTCTGGGCAAAGAGAGTGGGTCTGGGCAAAGAGAGTGGGTCTGGGCAAAGAGAGTGGGTCTGGGCAAAGAGAGTGGGTCTGGGCAAAGAGAGTGGGTCTGGGCAAAGAGAGTAGGTCGAAGAGAGTGGGTCGAAGAGAGTGGGTCGAAGAGAGTGGGTCGAAGAGAGTGGGTCTGGCCGAAGAGAGTGGGTCTGGCCGAAGAGAGTGGGTCTGGCCGAAGAGAGTGGGTCTGGGCGAAGAGAGTGGGTCTGGGCGAAGAGAGTGGGTCTGGGCGAGGAGAGTGGGTCTGGGCAAAGAGAGTGGGTCTGGGCGAGGAGAGTGGGTCTGGGGGTCTGGGCGAGGAGAGTGGATCGGGGCGAATTGGGTTGGGGTGAGGAGGGTCGGGGCGAGGAGAGTGGGTCTGGGCGAAGAGAGTGGGTCTGGGTCTGGGCAAAGAGAGTGGGTCAAAGAGAGTGGGTCAAAGAGAGTGGGTCGAAGAGAGTGGGTCGAAGAGAGTGGGTCGAAGAGAGTGGGTCTGGGCAAAGAGAGTGGGTCTGGGCAAAGAGAGTGGGTCAGGGCAAAGAGAGTGGGTCAGGGCGAGGAGAGTGGGTCAGGGCGAGGAGAGTGGGTCAGGGCGAGGAGAGTGGGTCAGGGCGAGGAGAGTGGGTCTGGGCAAAGAGAGTGGGTCTGGGCAAAGAGAGTGGGTCAGGGCAAAGAGAGAGGGTCAGGGCAAAGAGAGTGGGTCAGGGCAAAGAGAGTGGGTCAGGGCGAGGAGAGTGGGTCAGGGCAAAGAGAGTGGGTCAGGGCGAGGAGAGTGGGTCAGGGCGAGGAGAGTGGGTCTGGGCGAGGAGAGTGGGTCTGGGCAAAGAGAGTGGGTCTGGGCAAAGAGAGTGGGTCTGGGCAAAGAGAGTGGGTCAGGGCAAAGAGAGTGGGTCAGGGCAAAGAGAGTGGGTCAGGGCGAGGAGAGTGGGTCAGGGCAAAGAGAGTGGGTCAGGGCGAGGAGAGTGGGTCTGGGCGAGGAGAGTGGGTCTGGGCGAGGAGAGTGGGTCTGGGGGTCTGGGCGAGGAGAGTGGATCGGGGGGAATTGGGTCTGGGCGAAGAGAGTGGGTCTGGGCGAAGAGAGTGGGTCTGGGCGAAGAGAGTGGGTCTGGGCGAAGAGAGTGGGTCTGGGCGAAGAGAGTGGGTCTGGGCGAGGAGAGTGGGTCTGGGCGAGGAGAGTGGGTCTGGGCGAAGAGAGTGGGTCTGGGCGAGGAGAGTGGATCGGGGCGAGGAGAGTGGATCGGGGCGAATTGGGTTGGGGTGAGGAGGGTCGGGGCGAGGAGAGTGGGTCTGGGCGAAGAGAGTGGGTTTGGGCGAGGAGAGTGGGTCTGGGCGAGGAGAGTGGGTCTGGGCGAGGAGAGTGGGTCTGGGCGAGGAGAGTGGATCGGGGCGAGGAGAGTGGATCGGGGCGAGGAGAGTGGATCGGGGCGAATTGGGTTGGGGTGAGGAGGGTCGGGGCGAGGAGAGTGGGTCTGGGCGAAGAGAGTGGGTTTGGGCGAGGAGAGTGGGTCTGGGCGAGGAGAGTGGGTCTGGGCGAGGAGAGTGGGTCTGGGCGAGGAGAGTGGATCGGGGCGAGGAGAGTGGGTCTGGGCGAGGAGAGTGGATCGGGGCGAGGAGAGTGGATCTGGGCGAATTGGGTTGGGGTGAGGAGGGTCGGGGCGAGGAGAGTGGGTATGGGCGAAGAGAGTGGGTCTGGGCGAGGAGAGTGGGTCTGGGCGAAGAGAGTGGGTCTGGGCGAAGAGAGTGGGTCTGGGCGAGGAGAGTGGGTCTGGGCGAAGAGAGTGGGTCTGGGCGAGGAGAGTGGGTCTGGGCGAAGAGAGTGGGTCTGGGCGAAGAGAGTGGGTCTGGGCGAGGAGAGTGGGTCTGGGCGAGGAGAGTGGGTCTGGGCGAAGAGAGTGGGTCTGGGCGAAGAGAGTGGGTCTGGGTGAAGAGAGTGGGTCTGGGTGAGGAGAGTGGGTCTGGGTGAGGAGAGTGGGTCTGGGCGAGGAGAGTGGGTCTGGGCGAGGAGAGTGGGTCTGGGCGAGGAAAGTGGGTCTGGGAAAGGAGGGTCGGGGCGAATGGGGTTGGGGTGAGGAGGGTCGGAGCGAGGAGGGTCGGAGCGAGGAGGGTCGGAGCGAGGAGGGTCTGAGCGAGGAGGGTCGGAGCGAGGAGGGTCGGAGCGAGGAGGGTCGGAGCGAGGAGGGTCGGAGCGAGGAGGGTCGGGGCGAGGAGGGTCGGGGCGAGGAGGGTCGGGGCGAGGAGGGTCGGAGCGAAGAGGGTCGGGGCGAAGAGGGTCGGGGCGAGGAGGGTCGGAGCGAGGAGGGTCGGAGCGAGGAGGGTCGGAGCGAGGAGGGTCGGAGTGGACCTTCTGTGTTCTTTGTGTAGAATCTCATGTCATCAGTGGTGATGTCATGGGGGGGCAGCCAATCCTTCTACATGGGTCCCATGGGGAGGGAAGAGGAGCTCACAGTCTATGGATTTGGGACCATGACATGAATAGAATAATGATAGTAGATGTGCTCCACTCACAAAGACGTGCATCGGGTGGAAGTCGGGGGGGTTCAGCAGTTGCTCCGGGGGGCTCAGTGTGAGGAAGGTGGTCTCGGAAGGTTCCTCTTCTCTCATATCGGTCCTCGGACTCAGCGCTGGTCCCGGGGTGTCGGGATTGGAGAACGTTATCGGCACAAGCTCATCCTGCCGGCAGAGAAGAGGGAAAGCTGTACAGACATCGGGGGAAGCATTACAGGTCGGTGTGGCCCCTCTGTAGGTCGGGGGCCCCATAACAGATACATTGTGCTGTGAGGGTAAATATTACCTCCGCCCCGCTCCTCAGGGGGTGTGGCAGCTGTCGGGATTGGTAGGTGGAGGCTGAGAGCGCACTGACTGGCTGATATCCCATCACTTTATAATGTTGAGGAACCTGATCAGAATGATCAATACCAGTGATCAGAAGACAGAGCGATCAATAATAGTGATCAGTGTGTCTGGGTGTGTACAGTGCAGAGTATAGGATCGGTGTGTACAGTGCGGAGTATAGGATCGGTGCGTACAGTGCAGAGTATAGGATCGGTGTGTACAGTGCAGAGTATAGGATGGGTGCGTACAGTGCGGAGTATAGGATGGGTGCGTACAGTGCGGAGTATAGGATGGGTGCGTACAGTGCAGAGTATAGGATGGGTGCGTACAGTGCGGAGTATAGGATGGGTGTGTACAGTGCAGAGTATAGGATGGGTGCGTACAGTGCAGAGTATAGGATCGGTGTGTACAGTGCAGAGTATAGGATGGGTGCGTACAGTGCGGAGTATAGGATGGGTGCGTACAGTGCGGAGTATAGGATTGGTGTGTACAGTGCAGAGTATATGATGGGTGTGTACAGTGCAGAGTATAGGATGGGTGTGTACAGTGCAGAGTATAGGATTGGTGTGTACAGTGCGGAGTATAGGATCGGTGTGTACAGTGCAGAGTATAGGATTGGTGTGTACAGTGCAGAGTATAGGATTGGTGTGTACAGTGCAGAGTATAGGATTGGTGTGTACAGTGCAGAGTATAGGATCGGTGTGTACAGTGCAGAGTATAGGATGGGTGCGTACAGTGCAGAGTATATGATTGGTGTGTACAGTGCAGAGTATAGGATGGGTGTGTACAGTGCAGAGTATATGATCATTGTGTACAGTGCAGAGTATAGGATGGGTGTGTACAGTGCAGAGTATATGATCATTGTGTACAGTGCAGAGTATAGGATTGGTGTGTACAGTGCAGAGTATAGGATTGGTGTGTACAGTGCAGAGTATATGATCGGTGTGTACAGTGCAGAGTATAGGATCGGTGTGTACAGTGCAGAGTATAGGATTGGTGTGTACAGTGCAGAGTATAGGATGGGTGTGTACAGTGCAGAGTATAGGATTGGTGTGTACAGTGCAGAGTATAGGATGGGTGTGTACAGTGCAGAGTATAGGATCGGTGTGTACAGTGCAGAGTATAGGATGGGTGTGTACAGTGCAGAGTATAGGATTGGTGTGTACAGTGCAGAGTATAGGATGGGTGTGTACAGTGCAGAGTATAGGATCGGTGTGTACAGTGCAGAGTATAGGATGGGTGTGTACAGTGCAGAGTATAGGATGGGTGTGTACAGTGCAGAGTATATGATCATTGTGTACAGTGCAGAGTACAGGATCGGTGAGGACTTACCTTTAGGTCATAGAAGGGTAGTTTCACTTTCAGTTGTACAGCGGCTGGCTGTGGGGTGACTCCGCAGAGACCTCCAAGAGTCTGAGTGCAGCAGAAGAAGAGAGATCATTAGCAGAGCTCCGCCCCCCGATGGCCCCCCCAGAGCCCTCCTACCCCCGGGGGGGTTCCCGGCCTCTCCCCCTAGTCTGGGGGGCTGTGCGAAACATTCCCAGAGAGAGGGGGAGGAGCCCAGGGAATATCCATCCCCCGATCTCTCCTGTGACCCCGGAAGTGACATGTATGACCTCACTTCCTGCTCACATCGCTCAGTCCTCCGATAATTCCAGCGCAATCTACAGACAAAAGTAATTACACCCCTCAGTGACATTTCTTCTCTCTTTTCATGTGACAACACTGAAGAAATGACACTTGTCTACAATGTAAAGTAGTGAGTGTACAGCTTGTATAACAGTGTAAATTTCCTGTCCCCTCAAAATAGGAGACCTTGTAACACTAACGAGTCACATGACACCGGGGGGAGGGAAAATGGCCAATTGGGTCCAATTTGGAGATTTTCACTTAGGGGTGTCCTGACTTTTGTTGCCAGCGGTTTAGACATTAATGGCTGTGTGTTGAGTTATTTTGAGGGGACAGGAAATTTACACTGTTATACAAGCTGTACACTCACTACTTTACATTGTAGACAAGTGTCATTTCTTCAGTGTTGTCACATGAAAAGAGAGAAGACATGTCACTGAGGGGTGTACTTACTTTTGTCACATACTTTACAAATAGTTGCACTGAAGAGCAGGGAGGGAGACCCCCTATATCTTCATAAAGAGGACCTGTCACATTTCTATGCTTGTTAGCCTCCTTGTGATACAAATAACATTTACAGAAAACATTTAAAAATTGTTAAAAATAAAAATAAGAAGAAGAAAATAAATAAGAACATTTTAAAGCTCCTCCCCCCCACCGACACACCCCATATTAAAAATGCAGTGTAGGGCGAGCGCCTCTATGTAAACATCAATTGAAATGAGTCCTTGTTCCCCACCCAATCAGAGTCCTCGTCCCCCACCCAATCAGAGTCCTTGTTCCGCACCCAATCAGAGTCCTCGTTCCCCAGCCAATCAGAGTCCTTGTTCCCCAGCCAATCAGAGTCCTTGTTCCCCAGCCAATCAGAGTCCTTGTTCCCCAGCCAATCAGAGTCCTTGCTCCCCACCCAATCAGAGTCCTCGTTCCGCACCCAATCAGAGTCCTCGCTCCCCACCCAATCAGAGTCCTCGCTCCCCACCCAATCAGAGTCCTTGTTCCCCACCCAATCAGAGTCCTTGCTCCCCACCCAATCAGAGTCCTCGTTCCCCACCCATATGCAAAATTCAGAACCCGGACAACCACGCTGACATCTGACCAGTTGTTCCGCACTCACCGATCCCGGGGGTTCCGCAGGGTACGGGGGGAAGTCATAGAAGAGGATCCGATTGGTGGGGGCGGGGATCGCTTCCTCACCGTCGCTCTCTGTGTGATATAAAGGGTCACTCCGGACTGTTCTCCACAAATCATCATAAACAAATCACATGACTAACGATGTCTTACCGAACGTCCCATCCCCCGCTGGCTCCGCCTGAAGTCGTTGCAGCAATTTCCTCAGACGTCCCAACCTGCGATCTACTCTACAGCGCACCAGGACCTGGAACACAGAGCACGGAACATGGAGCACGGAACACAGAACATGGGGGATGGAGCACAGAACACGGAACATGGGGGATGGAGCACGGAACACGGAACATGGGGGATGGAGCACGGAACACAGAACATGGGGGATGGAGCACAGAACACAGAACATGGGGGATGGAGCACGGAACACAGAACATGGGGGATGGAGCACGGAACACAGAACATGGGGGATGGAGCACGAACACAGAACATGGGGGATGGAGCACAGAACACGGAACATGGGGGATGGAGCACGGAACACAGAACATGGGGGATGGAGCACGGAACACAGAACATGGGGGATGGAGCACGAACACAGAACATGGGGGATGGAGCACAGAACACGGAACATGGGGGATGGAGCACGGAACACGGAACATGGGGGATGGAGCATGGAACACAGAACATGGGGGATGGAGCACGGAACACAGAACATGGGGGATGGAGCACGGAACACAGAACATGGGGGGTGGAGCACGGAACACGGAACATGGGGGATGGAGCACGGAACACAGAACATGGGGGATGGAGCACGGAACACAGAACATGGGGGATGGAGCACGGAACACAGAACATGGGGGATGGAGCACGGAACACAGAACATGGGGGATGGAGCACGGAACACGGGGGATGGAGCACGGAACATGGGGGATGGAGCACGGAACATGGGGGATGGAGCACGGAACATGGGGGATGGAGCACGGAACATAGAACATGGGGGATGGAGCACGGAACACAGAACATGGGGGATGGAGCACGGAACACAGAACATGGGGGATGGAGCACGGAACACAGAACATGGGGGATGGAGCACGGAACACAGAACACGGGGGATGGAGCACGGAACACAGAACATGGGGGATGGAGCACGGAACACAGGGCACGGAACACAGAACATGGGGGATGGAGCGCGGAACACAGGGCACGGAACACAGAACATGGGGGATGGAGCACGGAACACAGAACATGGGGGATGGAGCACGGAACACAGAACATGGGGGATGGAGCACGGAACACAGAACACGGGGGATGGAGCACGGAACACAGAACATGGGGGATGGAGCACGGAACACAGAACATGGGGGATGGAGCACGGAACACAGAACATGGGGGATGGAGCACGGAACACAGAACATGGGGGATGGAGCACGGAACACAGAACACGGGGGATGGAGCACGGAACACAGAACATGGGGGATGGAGCACGGAACACAGAACATGGGGGATGGAGCACGGAACACAGAACATGGGGGATGGAGCACGGAACACAGAACATGGGGGATGGAGCACGGAACACAGAACATGGGGGATGGAGCACGGAACACAGAACATGGGGGATGGAGCACGGAACACAGAACATGGGGGATGGAGCACGGAACACAGAACATGGGGGATGGAGCACGGAACACAGAACATGGGGGATGGAGCACGGAACACAGAACATGGGGGATGGAGCACGGAACACAGAACACGGGGGATGGAGCACGGAACACAGAACACGGGGGATGGAGCACGGAACACAGAACATGGGGGATGGAGCACGGAACACAGAACATGGGGGGTGGAGCACGGAACACAGAACATGGGGGATGGAGCACGGAACACAGAACATGGGGGATGGAGCACGGAACACAGAACATGGGGGATGGAGCACGGAACACGGAACATGGGGGATGGAGCACGGAACACAGAACACGGGGGATGGAGCACGGAACACAGGACATGGGGGATGGAGCACGGAACACGGAACATGGGGGATGGAGCACGGAACACAGGGCACGGAACACAGAACATGGGGGATGGAGCGCGGAACACAGGGCACGGAACACAGAACATGGGGGATGGAGCACGGAACACAGAACATGGGGGATGGAGCGCGGAACACGGGGCATGGAGCACGGAAAGCAGCTACACTGGACAGAGTCATAAAACTGAACTTGTATATTAGAGCTGCAGCATTCCGGATAAAATGAGAAGCTCTATTTTTTTGCGTAGAATAAAGATCGCGATTCTCGCGGTGTAACATCACCTTTCACATTATACAAAAAAAAAAAATTGGGCTAACTTTACTGTTTCGTTTCTTTATTTATTGAAATAAATTTTTCTCCAAAAAATTGCGTTTGAAAGATCGCTGTGCAAATACCGTGTGACATAAAATAGTGCAACGACCACCATTTTATTCTCTATGGTCTCTGCTAAATATATATATATGTTTGGGGGTTCCAAGTAATTTTCTATACCGATTTTAACTTGTCAGCAATAAGTATCAGAAAAAGGTTTAGTCTTTAAAGGGGTTAAACTGACCTCATTTGCAGACCAAAGTTTATTCCTTTGATCTAAAAGAACCAAATGTTACAATGTTTCTTTTTATCGCTCAGCTGAGCAATGTTGTGATAAACTTTGCAGCTTTTTTCTTTAATGACAGCTGTGAGCGGAGAACTGCTCTGCACTTCTTTCATGAATCCTGGAAATGCCAGAATAAGATCATGGGGGGGGGGTGGGGGGGGGTGGGGTGGGGGTTGAATTGAGATCGCATTTTTTTTAACCATTAATCGTGCAGCTCTATTGTATATACTATAAGATTGAATGCCGACAGCCCACCAAATCACTGCAATACCGAGACACCGTCCACAGATCCCGCCAAATCCCTCCATTAGGCCTGATATAGGACTCTCTATTAAGGATGAATCTGCTTATATTTTGCCTTTCCTGGTTTCCATCCCCCTTATCAACATGATATTATTATTATACAAAACCTTCTCCTTTTCATTACATACCTTATTAATTGTATAATAAATGGAAAATAATTAATTTAATCCATTTTGGAATAAGGCTGTATCATAGCAAAATGTGGAAAAAGTGAAGCTCTGTGAATACTTCCCAGATGCTCTGTATATAACTGGGGGTGTGTTCTTTTCCTATATAACTGGGGGCGTGTCCTATATACAGTATATATACAAGTCCTTTCCCTCTCTATATAACGGGGGGCGTGTCCTATATACAGTATATATATATATATACACACACACACGAGTCCTTTCCCTCTCTATATAACTGGGGGCGTGTCCTATATACAGTATATATACAAGTCCTTTCGCTCTCTATATAACTGGGGGCGTGTCCTATATACAATATATATATATATATATATATACACGAGTCCTTTCCCTCTCTATATAACTGGGGGCGTGTCCTATATACAGTATATATACAAGTCCTTTCGCTCTCTATATAACTGGGGGCGTGTCCTATATACAATATATATATATATATATATACGAGTCCTTTCCCTCTCTATATAACTGGGGGCGTGTCCTATATACAGTATATATACAAGTCCTTTCCCTCTCTATATAACTGGGGGCGTGTCCTATATACAGTATATACACGAGTCCTTTCCCTCTCTATATAACTGGGGGCGTGTCCTATATACAATATATATATATATATATATACACGAGTCCTTTCCCTCTCTATATAACTGGGGGCGTGTCCTATATACAGTATATATACAAGTCCTTTGCCTCTCTATATAACTGGGGGCGTGTCCTATATACAGTATATATACAAGTCCTTTCCCTCTCTATATAACTGGGGGCGTGTCCTATATACAGTATATATACAAGTCCTTTCCCTCTCTATATAACTGGGGGCGTGTCCTATATATATATATTATATATACACGAGTCCTTTCCCTCTCTATATAACTGGGGGCGTGTCCTATATACAATATATATATATATATATATATATACACGAGTCCTTTCCCTCTCTATATAACTGGGGGCGTGTCCTATATACAGTATATATACAAGTCCTTTCGCTCTCTATATAACTGGGGGCGTGTCCTATATACAATATATATATATATATATATATACACGAGTCCTTTCCCTCTCTATATAACTGGGGGCGTGTCCTATATACAGTATATATACAAGTCCTTTCCCTCTCTATATAACTGGGGGCGTGTCCTATATACAGTATATACACGAGTCCTTTCCCTCTCTATATAACTGGGGGCGTGTCCTATATACAATATATATATATATATATATATATACACGAGTCCTTTCCCTCTCTATATAACTGGGGGCGTGTCCTATATACAGTATATATACAAGTCCTTTCCCTCTCTATATAACTGGGGGCGTGTCCTATATACAGTATATATACAAGTCCTTTCCCTCTCTATATAACTGGGGGCGTGTCCTATATACAATATATATATATATATATATATACACGAGTCCTTTCCCTCTCTATATAACTGGGGGCGTGTCCTATATACAGTATATATACAAGTCCTTTCCCTCTCTATATAGCTGGGGGCGTGTCCTATATACAATATATATATATATATATACACGAGTCCTTTCCCTCTCTATATAACTGGGGGCGTGTCCTATATACAGTATATATACACGAGTCCTTTCCCTCTCTATATAACTGGGGGCGTGTCCTATATACAGTATATATACACGAGTCCTTTCCCTCTCTATATAACTGGGGGCGTTTCCTATATACAGTATATATACACAAGTCCTTTCCCTCTCTATATAACTGGGGGCGTGTCCTATATACAGTATATATACAAGTCCTTTCCCTCTCTATATAACTGGGGGCGTGTCCTATATACAGTATATATACACGAGTCCTTTCCCTCTCTATATAACTGGGGGCGTTTCCTATATACAGTATATATACACAAGTCCTTTCCCTCTCTATATAACTGGGGGCGTGTCCTATATACAGTATATATACAAGTCCTTTCCCTCTCTATATAACTGGGGGCGTGTCCTATATACAGTATATATACACGAGTCCTTTCCCTCTCTATATAACTGGGGGCGTGCCCTTCTCCTACATACTTTCCACCGACAGGTGTCCCCTTTGCCCCCCATGGACATCGGGAGGTGTGGATGATGTCGGATTCCCATCCCCGTGTCCCGGGTGACCCGTGTGTCAGCACCGGATCGCGGTCTCACCTTGCGGGCGGCCTGCTGGAAACGTCGCAATGCTCGGTTCCTATTGGCCCAGAGCTCGTTCAGATAAAGGTCAAACTGAGGCTGAAGTGTGGGAAGCTGTGGAGGACACACAATGCGTTATCATATGTCATGTATGTAGATGGAGGAGAGAACACCCGACCTCCGACTCACCGGATCCGACCTCCGCAGCACGCGGCGGGACACGGCGCTCACACACTGTCCTCTGTATTCTCCATGGAAGTCGGGGGTTCCGATCATCACCTGTGATTGGTCCATCATTATATGGTGTAATGCTATGACCCCGCCCCCACACACACACAAACCAGATATAGGACTCTACAAATACAATTAAAAGTAAATATAAAGAAACATTTGGGGTTTGGATGGGGGAGGGTAAACTGAAGTTTAAATGGCTTATAATTTGTCTTCGTGGTCTTTTTATACCCAGTGATGTCAGATTATGGCTGGTGGGAGGGGCAGATCATGGCTGGTGGGAGGGGAAGGCAGGCGGGGGGGGGCAGATCATTTCTGGTGGGAGGGGCAGGTGGGGGGGATTGTATAGATCTGGGGAGGTGGGGGGTCAAATTGGACAGATCTGGGGAGGTCGGGGGGTCAGATTGGACATATCTGGGGAGGTCGGGGGTCAGATTGGACAGATCTGGGGAGGTGGGGGGTCAGATTGGATAGATCTGGGGAGGTCGGGGTCAGATTGTATAGATCTGGGGAGGTGGGGGTGGGGGATCAGATTGGACAGATCTGGTTGGTGCAGGGTAGTGCGGTGTACTCATCTCTGACCTGGTATTCCTCCTCTGCGATGAGGCGCTCCTCTCGTATCTGCTGACGTTGTCGGGGGGGAGCGGGGTCACTGCCGCGGTGGATCTGCCTGTGAAGTGGAGAATCGGGAAGATTACGGTCTGTGGTTGGCCGAGACGCTTCCATGGAAGTCGGTCACACCGTCCATCCGCCACACAACACTTTGGACCAGAAATGACACAAAGCAAACACTGGGAACTCCCCTGTATGCAGAGCGGGAGGAGGAATGCTGGGAAATCACAGCGCCGGTTTACAATCTCACTCTGAAGTGTTTATTTCTCGTATCGCTCTTCCCGATTAGATGGAGATCATAAACGTTCTACCGCCGGCAAACCCGGCACAACCGCCACCCGGAACATTCATTTCCTACATGGAGGAAGTCTACAGGAAGGTGACCTGTGGCAGTGGTGGTAAAATCTCGTCATTGGGGGGACCCTCAGGTGTGGCCCTGGCACCTCTGTCCAATGTGACCACCCCTCCCAACCGCTCCTCTGTCCAATGTGACCTCCCTCCCAACCGCTCCTCTGTCCAATGTGACCAACCACCCAACCGCTCCTCTGTCCAATGTGACCACCCCCCAACCGCTCCTCTGTCCAATGTGACCAACCACCCAACCGCTCTTCTGTCCAATGTGACCACCATCCCAACCGCTCCTCTGTCCAATGTGACCAACCACCCAACTGCTCCTCTGTCCAATGTGACCACCCCCCAACCGCTCCTCTGTCCAATGTGACCACCCTCCCAACCGCTCTTCTGTCCAATGTGACCACCATCCCAACCGCTCCTCTGTCCAATGTGACCAACCACCCAACTGCTCCTCTGTCCAATGTGACCACCCCCCAACCGCTCCTCTGTCCAATGTGACCAACCACCCAACTGCTCCTCTGTCCAATGTGACCACCCCTCCCAACCACTCCTCTGTCCAATGTGACCACCCCTCCCAACCGCTCCTCTGTCCAATGTGACCAACCACCCAACCGCTCCTCTGTCCAATGTGACCACCCCTCCCAACCACTCCTCTGTCCAATGTGACCACCCTCCCAACCGCTCCTCTGTCCAATGTGACCAACCACCCAACCGCTCCTCTGTCCAATGTGACCACCCCTCCCAACCACTCCTCTGTCCAATGTGACCACCCCCCCAACCGCTCCTCTGTCCAATGTGACCACCCTCCCAACCGCTCCTCTGTCCAATGTGACCACCCACCCAACCGCTCTTCTGTCCAATGTGACCACCCCTCCCAACCGCTCTTCTGTCCAATGTGACCACCCCTCCCAACCGCTCTTCTGTCCAATGTGACCACCCTCCCAACCGCTCCTCTGTCCAATGTGACCACCCACCCAACCGCTCTTCTGTCCAATGTGACCACCCCCCCAACCGCTCCTCTGTCCAATGTGACCACCCTCCCAACCGCTCCTCTGTCCAATGTGACCACCCACCCAACCGCTCTTCTGTCCAATGTGACCACCCCTCCCAACCGCTCTTCTGTCCAATGTGACCACCCCTCCCAACCGCTCTTCTGTCCAATGTGACCACCCACCCAACCGCTCTTCTGTCCAATGTGACCACCCCTCCCAACCGCTCTTCTGTCCAATGTGACCACCCCTCCCAACCGCTCTTCTGTCCAATGTGACCACCCACCCAACCGCTCCTCTGTCCAATGTGACCACCCTCCCAACCGCTCTTCTGTCCAATGTGACCACCATCCCAACCGCTCTTCTGTCCAATGTGACCACCCTCCAAACCGCTCCTCTGTCCAATGTGACCACCCTCCCAACCGCTCCTCTGTCCAATGTGACCACCCTCCCAACTGCTCCTCTGTCCAATGTGACCACCCTCCCAACTGCTCCTCTGTCCAATGTGACCACCCTCCCAACTGCTCCTCTGTCCAATGTGACCACCCTCCCAACTGCTCCTCTGTCCAATGTGACCACCCTCCCAACCGCTCCTCTGTCCAATGTGACCACCCCTCCCAACCGCTCCTCTGTCCAATGTGACCACCCTCCCAACCACTCCTCTGTCCAATGTGACCACCCTCCCAACTGCTCCTCTGTCCAATGTGACCACCCTCCCAACCACTCCTCTGTCCAATGTGACCACCCTCCCAACCACTCCTCTGTCCAATGTGACCACCCTCCCAACCACTCCTCTGTCCAATGTGACCACCCTCCCAACCACTCCTCTGTCCAATGTGACCACCCTCCCAACCACTCCTCTGTCCAATGTGACCACCCTCCCAACCGCTCCTCTGTCCAATGTGACCACCCACCCAACCGCTCCTCTGTCCAATGTGACCACCCTCCCAACCGCTCCTCTGTCCAATGTGACCACCCACCCAACCGCTCCTCTGTCCAATGTGACCACCCCTCCCAACCGCTCCTCTGTCCAATGTGACCACCCTCCCAACCGCTCCTCTGTCCAATGTGACCACCCTCCCAACCGCTCCTCTGTCCAATGTGACCACCCTCCCAACCGCTCCTCTGTCCAATGTGACCACCCTCCAAACCACTCCTCTGTCCAATGTGACCAATCACCCAACTGCTCCTCTGTCCAATGTGACCACCCTCCCAACTGCTCCTCTGTCCAATGTGACCACCCCCCCCAACCGCTCCTCTGTCCAATGTGACCACCCTCCCAACCGCTCCTCTGACCAATGTGACCACCCACCCAACCGCTCCTCTGTCCAATGTGACCACCCTCCCAACCGCTCCTCTGTCCAATGTGACCACCCCTCCCAACCGCTCCTCTGTCCAATGTGACCACCCTCCCAACCACTCCTCTGTCCAATGTGACCACCCCTCCCAACCGCTCCTCTGTCCAATGTGACCACCCCTCCCAACCGCTCCTCTGTCCAATGTGACCACCCCTCCCAACCGCTCCTCTGTCCAATGTGACCACCCTCCCAATTTGCTAATTACATTGCTATTAGCAGACGGCACGAAGGTAATGTGTGAACAGGTGGCCTGTATAGGATCACATCTGTCTGGTCCTAAATGCAGGAAAACCGCAGGTCTGAGATCACCTCCATCCCCCAATACAGGTAAAGAGAGGAGCACAATATTCACCACCGCAGCTGATTGGCCTCCTCTTCCGCCACATTCCGCTGTACGACTTGCTGGAACAAAGTCTCCTTCTCCTGGCGGGTTTTCTTACCAGGACAGGTGAGGCCTGGCGGAGAGAAGTACAGGTAGATGTGAACATGGACAGTATTATTAGAATCTCCTCTCCCTCTTATAGTAATAGAGAGAGGTCCCCTCACCTTCCCGCATCTCCTTCAGTCGGAGTTTCCCCGGCTGCTGGTTGAGGACGGTGGCCACAGCGTGAGGATTGGAGAGATTGAGCGGGAATCGCAGGTTCTGGAACTCGATGACCTGAGGAGCGGTATATATAATAATATATAAATGTGTATAGGATCACCTTGTGTTCTGATTGGTTATCATTAGTAAACATACAATCCCGCTACCGACCGCGGTTCATGGTGACGTACCCGCGACGCGTTGTGTTGCAGAGATTGTAAATGTCTCTTCTTGCGGGAGATTCTCGGTGCCGCTCTCTCGGGGCCCTTCAGGCTCATCTTAGAGGAAACGTCAACCTTTTCAGACTCTTCCTTCCTTTAGAGACAAGAGAGCCGCCATTAGAGGAACCCAACCCACGTCCGTGACACGAATGGCGTCAGATTGGCTGCGCCGGGGACATACGTACGTGGCAGAGAGGTTCGGGGCGCACGTCCCGGTGAAGACGCAGCTGTGCGGTTTGGCATTGAACTCGGAAATCAATAATTCCAGGCTGATCTGAGCCGTTCCGTAGCTGGATGGGGTGAATGTGACCTCCACTCCAACTCCACCATTCCCGGAAATAACGCCTGAAACAGATTGGAAACACTTTGCATACCGAAGAATCACCACATCGACCCTCCCCCACTCCGCGTCCAGCTATGCGCCCCTCTCTGGATGAAGAGGTTACTGCGACCCCCCCCCCCTCCTACTGCACCCCTATTGGACTTTCCCACCCCACTGAACATATTAGAGAGTTTATAAAAGTGATTACGTTTTAAGTTTCTACTTTAATGATTAACTCCTCCAGACAAACGTTTCATGTTCCTTTATACATTCCAGGAAAAAGTCATAAAATCATTTCTCAATTGAGCTGCTTTAAAACTTCCTGAAATCTCTCTAATATGGAGTTTCTATGTGCCAGCTGGAAGCTGAAATTAGGCTTGCAGTGGGCGTGTCTAACCTGTAAGATGATAAGTAGGAAGGAGGTAAAGCTCCGGTTGGGGAGATCTCGGGGGTGGGTGCCGCCATCATGGTAATATGTACTGGTGCTCCAGAGAGTATGAAGGGGGCGGGGCAGGGGCACAGACCTAGCAGAATTGCCCCCTTGTTATGTTGTGCTGGAATGGAGATCACATGACAACGTGTGTCAATCTACACATCCTGGGGGTCTCTATGGCCGATTGGTAAAGGAGGACTCCGCACTTTCCCGTCATTGTATATGGATTATTGATCTGTACTGGATCTGATAAGTCTGAAACAAAGTATCCGAAGGAGGGGAAGTGACAACGTTTCCAGCATCATTGTATACAATGTGTGTAGAAGGTGGACGTCCCTCGGGATGTATCAGAAGAAGACAAGCGAGATCTACAATGACCGGTGAAGTGCCGGAATATGAAGAGTCATCTACATATATGGGAGAGATCGAGGTCTGTGGTGATCCAGCGGAAGGATCGATTGGCGAGATGGGATCTGATTCTGGACCGATCCTACCGGACCACCCCGGGATCTGATCTCTGCAGAGGAATACCGCAGACACGGATCCCTCTGGGCTCAGACACACTCACCGGACACTTTACTAGGTACACCTGTTCAGTTTCTTGGTGACACAAATTGCTGATCAGCCAATCATACGGCAGCAACTCAATGCGTGGTGAAGACGACTTGCTGAAGTTCTAACTGAGCATCGGAATGGGGAATAAAGGGGATCTGGGTGACTTTGAACGTGGGCATGGTTGTTGGTGGCAGACGGGCCGGTCTGAGTATTTCTGGGATTTTTACCCAAAACCATCTCTCGGGATTACAGAGAATGGTGGGAAAAAAGAGAAAATATCCAGTGAGCGGCAGTTGTGTGGAGGAAAATGCCTTGTTGAGGTCAGAGGAGAATGGGCAGACCGGTACCAGATGATAGAAAACAGGAACTCAAATAACCTCTCGTTCCATCCAAGGTATGCAGAATACCATCTCTGAATGCACAACACACCCAACCTTGAAGCAGATGGGCTACAGCAGCAGAACACCACACTGGGTGCCACTCCTGTCAGCTAAGAACAGGAAACTGAGGCTACAATTGGCACAGGATCACCAAAATTGGACAAGATTGGAAAAATGTTGCCGGTCTGATAAGTCGGGATTTCATCTCCAACATTCAGATGGTGGGATCAGACTTTGGAGCATGGATCACCAATGTAAGGGGGAACTCTGATGAAAGGGGGACACCAATGTTACATAGTTCATAGTTAGTAAGGTTGACTAAAGACACCAGTCCATCCAGTTCAACCTGAGTGAGTGTCTACAATTGTCCCTATCCCTGTACATTGCACTCACATCAGTCCCTACCCTCAAGGAGCTCACAATCCAAGGCCCCCATTCATATACTAGGGCCAATTTTGGACAGAAGCCAATTAACCTACCTGCATGTCTTTAGAGCCTAAGGGGGAACTCTGATGGGGACCCTGATGGAAGGGGAAATAATGTCACCAGCACACCACAGATCTGTAGGACGGGCACAAAGCTTTATTCAGCAATCACATCATTGTAACAAGCGCCACCTTTTGGAGCCTTGCAGGACCCCTTCTTCAGGTATGTGACAGGCAGACCTAATGTATGGCGGTTTAGGAGGGGACCCTAATATAAGGGGGGGGGATCTGACAGGGAACCTGATCTAAGGGGGCAGGGGGGGGGGCTTTGACAGGGACCCTGATGTAAGGGGGGATCTGATGGGGTACTTGATGTATGCAAGGAGGCTCTGACAGGGAACCTAATGTAAGGGGGGGTGGGGCTCTGGCAGGGAACCTGATCTAAAGGAGGGGGGGGGGGGCTTTGACAGGGACCTTGATGTAAGGGATGCTCTGACAGGGACTCTGATGTAAGGAGAAATCTGATGAGGTACTTGATGTATGTAAGGGGGACTCGGGCGAGGTACCTGGTGTAAGGGGGGGGGCTCTGATGAGGACTTTGCTTTGTGAAGACCCCTTTTCTTCCCAATCATATCATGCTGATCTTGAAAAAAAAAAAGATTAAAGTAATTGGATTCATTCATTTATTTCTAAAACCCATTTTTTGGGCCGGTGAATATCTGTAAATGCATGATGTGGCCCTTGTAGTGCCAAGTCTGTGGGCCCCGGCTCTGTAATGTCCCAGGTCTGTGGGCCCCGGCTCTGTAATGTCCCAGGTCTGTGGGCCCTGGCTCTGTAATGTCCCAGGTCTGTGGGCCCCGGCTCTGTAATGTCCCAGGTCTGTGGGCCCCGGCTCTGTAATGTCCCAGGTCTGTGGGCCCCCGGCTCTGTAATGTCCCAGGTCTGTGGGCCCCGGCTCTGTAATGTCCCAGGTCTGTGGGCCCCGGCTCTGTAATGTCCCAGTCTCAGGTCTGTGGGCCCCGGCTCTGTAATGACCCAGGTCTGTGGGCCCCGGCTCTGTAATGTCCCAGTCTCAGGTCTGTGGGCCCCGGCTCTGTAATGTCCCAGGTCTGTGGGCCCCGGCTCTGTAATGTCCCAGGTCTGTGGGCCCCGGCTCTGTAATGTCCCAGGTCTGTGGGCCCCGGCTCTGTAATGTCCCAGTCTCAGGTCTGTGGGCCCCGGCTCTGTAATGACCCAGTCTCAGGTCTGTGGGCCCCGGCTCTGTAATGTCCCAGTCTCAGGTCTGTGGGCCCCGGCTCTGTAATGTCCAAGTCTCAGGTCTGTGGGCCCCGGCTCTGTAATGACCCAGTCTCAGGTCTGTGGGCCCCGGCTCTGTAATGACCCAGTCTCAGGTCTGTGGGCCCCGGCTCTGTAATGTCCAAGTCTCAGGTCTGTGGGCCCCGGCTCTGTAATGTTCCAGTCTCAGGTCTGTGGGCCCCGGCTCTGTAATGTCCCAGTCTCAGGTCTGTGGGCCCCGGCTCTGTAATGTCCCAGTCTCAGGTCTGTGGGCCCCGGCTCTGTAATGACCCAGTCTCAGGTCTGTGGGCCCCGGCTCTGTAATGTCCCAGGTCTGTGGGCCCCGGCTCTGTAATGTCCCAGTCTCAGGTCTGTGGGCCCCGGCTCTGTAATGTCCCAGGTCTGTGGGCCCCGGCTCTGTAATGTCCCAGGTCTGTGGGCCCCCGGCTCTGTAATGTCCCAGGTCTGTGGGCCCCGGCTCTGTAATGTCCCAGGTCTGTGGGCCCCGGCTCTGTAATGTCCAAGTCTCAGGTCTGTGGGCCCCGGCTCTGTAATGTCCCAGTCTCAGGTCTGTGGGCCCCGGCTCTGTAATGTCCCAGGTCTGTGGGCCCCGGCTCTGTAATGTCCCAGTCTCAGGTCTGTGGGCCCCGGCTCTGTAATGTCCCAGTCTCAGGTCTGTGGGCCCCGGCTCTGTAATGTCCAAGTCTCAGGTCTGTGGGCCCCGGCTCTGTAATGTCCAAGTCTCAGGTCTGTGGGCCCCGGCTCTGTAATGTCCCAGTCTCAGGTCTGTGGGCCCCGGCTCTGTAATGTCCAAGTCTCAGGTCTGTGGGCCCCGGCTCTGTAATGTCCCAGGTCTGCGGGCCCCGCACTATTTCCAATATTCTAGAAATGAATGGCTGATGGACGGCAACAATTTTCTGGAAATTGGGAAAATAAATGAAGTCCATTATCGGTCTGCGGACATCGTGAGACGAAATCTGGTTATCAGATCAGTAATGAACCTCCAGAGATTGGACAATGCTGGTAAATGAGTTTCTCTGACACCAATTATAACAATAATCGGGGGAGGGGGACATGTCGTTATACCACCTGCCATGAAACGTACAAATAAACTCGTATAGAACGTCTAATGAGCTCCAATCACTGCAACTAATCACCCCGATTGTGTCTGGAAGTGAAGGGCGCTTCATCAATGCTGTACGAAAAGTAAAAAGTGACACCAGTCCATCAATTCATCACAGGGAACCCCCCACCTCTCTTATAAACACCCCACCCCCTGAGAGGGGCACCAGGGAAGCGGCTCTCCTACAATGGGGCCCCGTATGGCGCGACACCGCAGAGTTCTCACCCTCCGCCACTGATTGATGGTTGGGGGAACTGTGGCGGCGCTGACACTCCGGGCTGTAAAAGCTTCAAAAGATTTTACAGATAATCAATATCCGAGAACTTCCAGAACTTTCCACTGAAGGTTATTTCTGTGTCCACCAATGAAAACAGATCTGCTGACTCCATGTTGGCTCAACGGCCTTGGAGCCCCGGACCCCCGGAGCCCCGGGATCAATTCCCACCACAACTCCGTCTGCATCCAATGTTCTCCAAGTGCTGCATTCCTCCCACAATCCTATGTGACCGGCTCAGTGATCTCTGTACAGCACTGCTATATACATGTATAATAATACTAGTGTGCGAGTGGGAGGGGACATTAGAGTGTAAGCTCCTCTGTACAGAGACTGATGTGACTGTGGGGGAGGGGACATTAAAGTGTAAGCTCCTCTGTACAGAGACTGATGTGACTGTGGGGGAGGGGACATTAAAGTGTAAGCTCCTCTGTACAGAGACTGATGTGACTGTGGGGGAGGGGACATTAAAGTGTAAGCTCCTCTGTACAGAGACTGATGTGACTGTGGGGGAGGGGACATTAAAGTGTAAGCTCCTCTGTACAGAGACTGATGTGACTGTCGGGGGGGGGGACATTAGAGTGTAAGCTCCTCTGTACAGAGACTGATGTGACTGTGGGGGGAGGGGACATTAGAGTGTAAGCTCCTCTGTACAGAGACTGATGTGACTGTGGGGGAGGGGACATTAGAGTGTAAGCTCCTCTGTACAGAGACTGATGTGACTGTGGGGGGAGGGGACATTAGAGTGTAAGCTCCTCTGTACAGAGACTGATGTGACTGTGGGGGGAGGGGACATTAGAGTGTAAGCTCCTCTGTACAGAGACTGATGTGACTCTGGGGGGGAGGGGACATTAGAGTGTAAGCTCCTCTGTACAGAGACTGATGTGACTGTGGGGGGAGGGGACATTACAGTGTGCACATGACAGGTCCTCTTTCCCAGGGCGGTACGTACCTGAAGTCGGGGAGACGTGGAAATCTTTATGCTCTTCTTTACAAACAATTCGGAATTCAAACTCAACAGGACATCTGCAGTGTAGGGGGATGATGTACTGAGCGCTGCAGAGAAAACACAAGACTTCTTATAGACGGATGTTCCAGACACAGCCGGGTTCTGCACCCCTCACATTGATGGACACAGCAAGCCATCTACTGACATTTTCTGCTATTATCCAGCCCTCCTGTAGGCGGCAATATAACCCTCCAGTACACGACTCGCTGTGTCCCTCCATGGATGACAAATGCAGATTCCCCACCTGATATTCTCTCTGCCCCCCCCCCCCCCTCCCCAACCCCCGATGTTCTCGCAGATTATCCTTTCATGGCTGCTGTCTGTCAGATGTGGAAAATCAGCAGCTGGACGTCTGTTATTAGTGCGGAGATTTATGGCCCCCATTTCCTGCCGCTGGCTCCCCACCGGACAATATTCCCACTTCAACCAACTCCGAGGTGAGAGCCGGCTTCCTGAGTCCCGGGAGATGGATGGGGGGGGGGGGGGGGTCCTCTCATCACACCCAAAATATGAACCTTACAGAGACCAAAACTAAAAAGGGAACCACAAAGTCTCCTCTGTAACAAAGAGACTCAATCTATGAACTAGGGGCCCCTGATGTCACCAAGGGCCACACATAATATTCAGCATATGTAATGCTGCAGGAGATGATCAGAGACTGCAGACATAATACAGTGCCTTGCAAAAGTATTCACCCCCCTTGGCTTTTTCCCTCTTTTGTTACATTACAGCCTTTAATTTAATGATTTTTTAATCTGAATTTTATGTGATGATCAAAACACAATATTCTAAGTCGGTGAAGTAAAATTAGAACAATATATATATATAAAACAGTTTTTTTTATTTCTGAAAAATAGATACTTGTCATGTGCGCATGTATTCACCCTTTGTTATGAAGCCCATAAAAAGCTCTGGTGCCACCAATTACCTTCAGAAGTCACATAATTAGTGAAATGACGTCACCTGTGTGCAATCTAAGTGTCACATGACCTGTCATTACATAGACACACCTTTGTGAAAGGCCCCAGAGGCTGCAACACCTAAGCAAGAGGCACCACTAACCAAACACTGCCATGAACACCAAGGAACTCTCCAAAAAAGTCAGGGACAATGTTGTTGAGAAGTACCCATCACAGCTATCACAACCAAATGGAAAGAACATGGCACAACAGCAAACCTGCCAAGAGACGGGAGCACACCAAAACTCACTGAGCGGGCACGGAGCTGCAGAGTTCCACAGCAGAGACTGGAGTATCTGTACATTATGGCAGAGTGGCCAGAAGAAAGACATTACTTTCACCAAAATACAAAACGACATGTTTTGAGTTTAAGAAAAGGCATGTGGGAGACTCCCAAAATGTATGGAGGAAGGTGATCTGCTCTGATGTATGGAGGAAGGTGATCTGCTCTGATGTATGGAGGAAGGTGATCTGCTCTGATGTACGGAGGAAGGTGATCTGCTCTGATGTATGGAGGAAGGTGATCTGCTCTGATGTATGGAGGAAGGTGATCTGCTCTGATGTATGGAGGAAGGTGATCTGCTCTGATGTACGGGGGAAGGTGATCTGCTCTGATGTATGGAGGAAGGTGATCTGCTCTGATGTACGGAGGAAGGTGATCTGGTCTGATGTATGGAGGAAGGTGATCTGCTCTGATGTATGGAGGAAGGTGATCTGCTCTGATGTACGGAGGAAGGTGATCTGCTCTGATGTATGGAGGAAGGTGATCTGCTCTGATGTATGGGGGAAGGTGATCTGCTCTGATGTATGGAGGAAGGTGATCTGCTCTGATGTATGGAGGAAGGTGATCTGCTCTGATGTACGGAGGAAGGTGATCTGGTCTGATGTATGGAGGAAGGTGATCTGCTCTGATGTATGGGGGAAGGTGATCTGCTCTGATGTATGGAGGAAGGTGATCTGCTCTGATGTACGGGGGAAGGTGATCTGCTCTGATGTACGGAGGAAGGTGATCTGCTCTGATGTATGGAGGAAGGTGATCTGCTCTGATGTATGGAGGAAGGTGATCTGCTCTGATGTATGGAGGAAGGTGATCTGCTCTGATGTATGGAGGAAGGTGATCTGCTCTGATGTATGGAGGAAGGTGATCTGCTCTGATGTACGGGGGAAGGTGATCTGCTCTGATGTATGGAGGAAGGTGATCTGCTCTGATGTACGGAGGAAGGTGATCTGGTCTGATGTATGGAGGAAGGTGATCTGCTCTGATGTATGGAGGAAGGTGATCTGCTCTGATGTATGGAGGAAGGTGATCTGCTCTGATGTATGGAGGAAGGTGATCTGCTCTGATGTGTGGAGGAAGGTGATCTGCTCTGATGTATGGAGGAAGGTGATCTGCTCTGATGTATGGAGGAAGGTGATCTGCTCTGATGTATGGAGGAAGGTGATCTGGTCTGATGTACGGAGGAAGGTGATCTGCTCTGATGTATGGAGGAAGGTGATCTGGTCTGATGTATGGAGGAAGGTGATCTGCTCTGATGTATGGAGGAAGGTGATCTGCTCTGATGTATGGAGGAAGGTGATCTGGTCTGATGTATGGAGGAAGGTGATCTGCTCTGATGTATGGAGGAAGGTGATCTGGTCTGATGTATGGAGGAAGGTGATCTGCTCTGATGTATGGAGGAAGGTGATCTGCTCTGATGTATGGAGGAAGGTGATCTGGTCTGATGTATGGAGGAAGGTGATCTGCTCTGATATATGGAGGAAGGTGATCTGCTCTGATGTACGGAGGAAGGTGATCTGGTCTGATGTACGGAGGAAGGTGATCTGGTCTGATGTACGGAGGAAGGTGATCTGCTCTGATGTATGGAGGAAGGTGATCTGCTCTGATGTATGGAGGAAGGTGATCTGGTCTGATGTATGGAGGAAGGTGATCTGCTCTGATGTATGGAGGAAGGTGATCTGGTCTGATATATGGAGGAAGGTGATCTGCTCTGATGTATGGAGGAAGGTGATCTGCTCTGATGTATGGAGGAAGGTGATCTGGTCTGATGTATGGAGGAAGGTGATCTGCTCTGATATATGGAGGAAGGTGATCTGCTCTGATGTATGGAGGAAGGTGATCTGCTCTGATGTATGGAGGAAGGTGATCTGCTCTGATGTATGGAGGAAGGTGATCTGGTCTGATGTATGGAGGAAGGTGATCTGCTCTGGTCTGATGTATGGAGGAAGGTGATCTGGTCTGATGTATGGAGGAAGGTGATCTGCTCTGATGTATGGAGGAAGGTGATCTGGTCTGATGTATGGAGGAAGGTGATCTGCTCTGATGTATGGAGGAAGGTGATCTGCTCTGATGTATGGAGGAAGGTGATCTGCTCTGATGTATGGAGGAAGGTGATCTGCTCTGATGTATGGAGTAAGGTGATCTGGTCTGATGTATGGAGGAAGGTGCTCTGGTCTGATGTATGGAGGAAGGTGATCTGCTCTGATGTATGGAGGAAGGTGATCCGGTCTGATGTATGGAGGAAGGTGATCTGCTCTGATGTATGGAGGAAGGTGATCTGCTCTGATGTATGGAGGAAGGTGATCTGCTCTGATGTATGGAGGAAGGTGATCTGCTCTGATGTGTGGAGGAAGGTGATCTGCTCTGATGTATGGAGGAAGGTGATCTGCTCTGATGTACGGAGGAAGGTGATCTGCTCTGATGTATGGAGGAAGGTGCTCTGGTCTGATGTATGGAGGAAGGTGATCTGCTCTGATGTATGGAGGAAGGTGATCTGCTCTGATGTATGGAGGAAGGTGATCTGCTCTGATGTACGGAGGAAGGTGATCTGCCCTGATGTACGGAGGAAGGTGATCTGCTCTGATGTATGGAGGAAGGTGCTCTGGTCTGATGTATGGAGGAAGGTGATCTGCTCTGATGTATGGAGGAAGGTGATCTGCTCTGATGTATGGAGGAAGGTGATCTGCTCTGATGTATGGAGGAAGGTGATCTGCTCTGATGTGTGGAGGAAGGTGATCTGCTCTGATGTATGGAGGAAGGTGATCTGCTCTGATGTACGGAGGAAGGTGATCTGCTCTGATGTATGGAGGAAGGTGCTCTGGTCTGATGTATGGAGGAAGGTGATCTGCTCTGATGTATGGAGGAAGGTGATCTGCTCTGATGTATGGAGGAAGGTGATCTGCTCTGATGTACGGAGGAAGGTGATCTGCTCTGATGTACGGAGGAAGGTGATCTGCTCTGATGTATGGAGGAAGGTGCTCTGGTCTGATGTATGGAGGAAGGTGATCTGCTCTGATGTACGGAGGAAGGTGATCTGCTCTGATGTATGGAGGAAGGTGCTCTGGTCTGATGTATGGAGGAAGGTGATCTGCTCTGATGTACGGAGGAAGGTGATCTGCTCTGATGTATGGAGGAAGGTGATCTGCTCTGATGTATGGAGGAAGGTGATCTGCTCTGATGTGTGGAGGAAGGTGATCTGCTCTGATGTATGGAGGAAGGTGATCTGCTCTGATGTATGGAGGAAGGTGATCTGCTCTGATGTATGGAGGAAGGTGATCTGCTCTGATGTATGGAGGAAGGTGATCTGGTCTGATGTATGGAGGAAGGTGATCTGGTCTGATGTACGGAGGAAGGTGATCTGCTGTGATGTATGGAGGAAGGTGATCTGCTCTGATGTATGGAGGAAGGTGATCTGCTCTGATGTATGGAGGAAGGTGATCTGCTCTGATATACGGAGGAAGGTGATCTGCTCTGATGTACGGAGGAAGGTGATCTGCTGTGATGTATGGAGGAAGGTGATCTGCTCTGATGTATGGAGGAAGGTGATCTGCTCTGATGTATGGAGGAAGGTGATCTGCTCTGATGTATGGAGGAAGGTGATCTGCTCTGATATACGGAGGAAGGTGATCTGCTCTGATATACGGAGGAAGATGATCTGCTCTGATATACGGAGGAAGATGATCTGCTCTGATATACGGAGGAAGGTGATCTGCTCTGATATACGGAGGAAGGTGATCTGCTCTGATATACGGAGGAAGGTGATCTGCTCTGATGTATCCACCCACCAACTCACTGCCCAGGAGATCGCCAATCACTTCAAACAGAAGAATGATACAATTTGTGTGGAGATCTCTACTGTTCTGATACCCTCCATGCTTTGCACTTCATGCCCACAGGCACAATCATTTCTTCCCTCCTTCAACCCCCCCACTATAGACGAAGTTGCTAAACTACTTGGTAATGTCCACCTTACCACCTGCCCTCTGGATCCTGTTCCCTCACAAATGCTGCGTTCACTAACGGCCAAAACCAATCGACATTATTCTGTACTCCTCCTCCTGGACCTCTCTGCTGCCTTTGATACGGTTGACCCCCCTCCCCCTCCTCCTCAAAAAACTCCACACCTTTGGTCTCTGTGACTGTACTCTTCGCTGGTTCTCTTCCTACTTATCCAACAGCACCTTTAGCGTTTCTTACAACTCTACTTCCTCCTCTCCTCTTCCTTTCTCTGTTGGGGTCCCCCAAGGTTCTGTTCTTGGACCTCTCCTATTTTCAATCTACACCTCCTCCCTGGGTCAGGTGATAGCCTCCCGTGGCTTCCAATACCACCTCTATGCTGACGACACTCAGATCTATCTCTCTACCCCTCAGCTCACTCCCTCTGTCTCCTCACGTATCACTAATTTACTATCAGATATATCAGTCTGGATGTCACATCACTTCCTCAATCGATCCAAAACCCAACTTATAATTTTTCCTCCCCCATATGCCCCTTCCCCTGATCTCACTGTCAAAATCGATGGCACAACCATAAGCCCATCCCCCCCATGCCAAGGTTCTAGGTGTAGTCCTGGACTCTGCACTCTCCTTCAAGCAACACATCCAATTACTGTCCAAATCCTGCCGCCTCAACCTCCGCAACATCTCCAGAATACGTCCCTTTCTAACCAATGAGACAACAAAGCTCTTAATTCACTCGCTGGTCATCTCTCACCTCGACTACTGCAACTCCCTTCTCATTGGCTTACCTCTACATAGGCTCCTCCCCCCATCAATCCATCATGAATGCCGCTGCCAGACTTATCCACCTTACCAATCGCTTGGTGTCTGCTACTCCTCTCTGCCAATCCCTCCACTGGATTCCACTCAGCCAAAGAATTAAATTCAAAATACTAAAAACTACGTACAAAGCCATCCACAACTCGGCCCCCAGCTACATCACTAGCTTAGTCTCTAAATACCAACCTACTCGTTCTCTTCGTTCCTCTCAAGATCTCCTGCTCTCTAGCGCCCTCATCACCTCCTCCCATATCCGCCTCCAGGACTTTTCCAAAGCCTCCCCAATCCTATGGCATGCCCTACCCCAATCTGTCCGCTTATCTCCTACTTTATTAGCTTTTAGACGATCCCTGAAAACACTTCTCTTCAGAGAAGCCTACCCCACCCACACCTAACTGTGTTTTCATTTTCTCCATCAGCTCATCCCCCCACAGTTATTACCTTTTTGTTTCAACTTGACCCTCCCTTCTAGATTGTAAGCTCTAACGAGCCGGGCCCTCTGATCCCTCCTGTATTGATTTGTATTGTAAGTGTACTGTCTGTCCTCATATTGTAAAGCGCTGCGCAAACTGTTGGCGCTATATAAATCCTGAATAATAATATTAAATTCCAGGTTGTGAGGCAACAAAACACAAGAAATGCCAAAGGGGGTGAATACTTTTGCAAGGCTCTGTAGTACAGGAGATGATCAGAGAATGCAGATATAGTACAGAAGACATTATGCCACGGACTGGCACTTGGCGGGGGGGGGGGACTCCATTCTCGTCCACCTCTATGCTGAACAATGACAGTCATGAAGATGGAGGATTGGACAAACATTGGCCGAGATCAATTGAAGTCTCTCTCCTTAACCCGCACAGGATGGAGTCGGATCCGTTTGATCTTCAGCTGCCATGATGCTGCACATGGTGACAGTTTGAGCACAACCAATGTTACATGAAAAAAGACACAAGTCCAACCCATGTTGTGTGATTATATGTCATTATTACATTGTATATCATGTATGTTGTGTGATTATATGTCAGTATTACATTGTATATCATGTATGTTGTGTGATTATATGTCATTATTACATTGTATATCATGTATGTTGTGTGATTATATGTCATTATTACATTGTATATCATGTATGTTGTGTGATTATATGTCAGTATTACATTGTATATCATGTATGTTGTGTGATTATATGTCATTATTACATTGTATATCATGTATGTTATGTGATTATATGTCAGTATTACATTGTATATCATGTATGTTGTGTGATTATATGTCAGTGTTACATTGTATATCATGTATGTTGTGTGATTATATGTCAGTATTACATTGTATATCATGTATGTTGTGTGATTATATGTCAGTGTTACATTGTATATCATGTATGTTGTGTGATTATATGTCAGTGTTACATTGTATATCATGTATGTTATGTGATTATATGTCAGTGTTACATTGTATATCATGTATGTTATGTGATTATATGTCATTATTACATTGTATATCATGTATGTTGTGTGATTATATGTCAGTGTTACATTGTATATCATGTATGTTGTGTGATTATATGTCATTATTACATTGTATATCATGTATGTTGTGTGATTATATGTCAGTATTACATTGTATATCCTGTATGTTGTGTGATTATATGTCAGTATTACATTGTATATCATGTATGTTGTGTGATTATATGTCAGTGTTACATTGTATATCATGTATGTTGTGTGATTATATGTCATTATTACATTGTATATCATGTATGTTGTGTGATTATATGTCAGTATTACATTGTATATCATGTATGTTGTGTGATTATATGTCAGTATTACATTGTATATCATGTATGTTGTGGTTGTTCAGGTGATTGAGTTTCTTGAAACAAACGATGCCCCCCGCTGAGACCACGGCCTGTGGAAGGGAATTCCACATCCTTGCCATTCTTACCGTAAAGAACCCTCTATATAGTTTAAAGAGGAAGTAAACCCTGATGAGTTTACTTTCTCTTTCATTCCCTGCAAAGGTAAAGCATAATGGACTACTATGCATCGCATCGCATAGTAGTCCATTATGTGTCACTTACCTGACACAGGAGCCAGCGAAGTCACCGCTGTCCCCTGTAGTCTGGAGCCTCCATCTTCTCGGTGGGTCTCGCTGCTCCGCCGCTGTCATTCCGCGAAGCCACGATGACGTCACTCCCCCGCATGCGCACGGGAGCCGAGATGCACGGCATTGTGCGGCATCTTCATTATCGAGGATGCCACGCTCAGTACGCCTGCGCGCCGTAGACAGCGGTGCTCGTCTTCGGGCAAATATCTCCTAAACCGTGTAGGTTTAGGAGATATTTCTTGGACCTACAGGTAAGCCTTAATCTAGGCCTTAATCTAGGCTTACCTGTAGGTCAAAGTGGTTTGTAAGGGTTTACAACCACTTTAAGGTTAAACCTCTTTTTCTTGTAATTTTAATGAGCGGCCACGAGTCTTGTTAAACTCCCTTCCGTGAAAAAGTTCTTCCTATTTTGGGGTCACCAGTACAATATTTATATATTGAAATCCTATCCCCTCTCAATGTGACAGTTATATTACCAGCATGTGTCAGGAACGTAAATATTTTTTTTTAAATTGATAAATTGATGGGATTACTTCCACTTAAATGTCCAGATCTGTGCAGAGAGAAGACATTCTGCTTCTTTAGTGTAGAATTCGGGGGAGTTATTCATCATTTGGGTCTTTCTATGAAAGTTCTGGTTCTGCTGGGTGCTCAGCTTCCATGTGTGGTGTGTACCCATCACTGACAACAGCTCAACCCCTCACTCTAAGTCCTGGATTCAAAACCCAAATTAATACCCCCCCCCCCCCTCATCCACGTCCACATCCACATCCATCCATCCATCCATCCACCCATGTCTCCATCTTTCCACTTCTCCATCTATCCACGTCTCCCTCCTTCCACTCCCCCATCCACATCTCCATCTATCCACGTCTCCCTCTATCCACGTCTCCCGCCTCCTTTCATTCCCCCATCCACTCCCCCATCCTTCCACGTCTCCCTCCTTCCACTCCCCCATCCACGTCTCCCTCGATCCACGTCTCCCTCGATCCACGTCTCCCTCGATCCACGTCTCCCTCGATCCACGTCTCCCTCGATCCACGTCTCCCTCTATCCACGTCTCCCTCCTCCTTTCATTCCCCCATCCACTCCCCCATCCTTCCACGTCTCCCTCCTTCCACTCCCCCATCCACGTCTCCCTCGATCCACGTCTCCCTCGATCCACGTCTCCCTCGATCCACGTCTCCCTCGATCCACGTCTCCCTCGATCCACGTCTCCCTCGATCCACGTCTCCCTCCTCCTTTCATTCCCCCATCCACTCCCCCATCCTTCCACGTCTCCCTCCTTCCACTCCCCCATCCACGTCTCCCTCTATCCACGTCTCCCTCTATCCACGTCTCCCTCCTCCTTTCATTCCCCCATCCACTCCCCCATCCTTCCACGTCTCCCTCCTTCCACTCCCCCATCCACGTCTCCCTCTATCCACGTCTCCCTCCTCCTTTCATTCCCCCATCCACTCCCCCATCCTTCCACGTCTCCCTCCTTCCACTCCCCCATCCACGTCTCCCTCGATCCACGTCTCCCTCGATCCACGTCTCCCTCGATCCACGTCTCCCTCCTCCTTTCATTCCCCCATCCACTCCCCCATCCTTCCACGTCTCCCTCCTTCCACTCCCCCATCCTGCCACGCCCCCATTCTTTTCTTCCTGGAATCTGTCCTCCCTTAGCTTAGGCATAAAGGTAGGAGGCTGTGCTTAGCTGACCAAGCCCCTCCCCCCTCCCATGAAGACACCTGGGAGGGATGACATCATTGTGGCCTTGGCTAGAAACCAGGAAGACACTGAAGAAATAGAAAAAAAAGAAAGTAACATAATAAGTAAATGTAATCTCCCTTCCTATGTACTAATGATGGGAGGATGTTTACAATGTAGATGGAACCTCTGGAGTCCACCGTCTCGTCTCGGGTTAGCGAGGCTTCTGCACACGCGGTATGACTGTGCGCTGTACAGGATGGGAGATCTGAGGGATTTCCCAGAACTCTCAGTGATAGGAATACATAGATTTATCGGAGGGGACATAGGAGGGGACATCACACCCAGACTGTCCTATCTGCATTCACACACATTGGGGGAGATTTACTAAAACTGGAGCACACAGAATCTGGTGTACAAACCAATCAGCTTCCAGGTCTCATTGTTGAAGCTTCATTGAAGAAGCTGAAGGTAGAAGCCGATTGGTTACCAGGCACAGCTGTGCCAGATGCTGCACTCTCCAGCTTTAGCGCCCCCCCCAGGCAGATGTACACATTACACATTTGGCCCTCTTTGCACACTGCACTAATCCCGTCCTGGCTGGATCAGGGCAGAACTATGAGCCTCATAACGCTCCTGAAAATCTGATCCGCATTATTAGTGATCCCCATTGTGCGGTGTGTTTACCATCAGTGGTGGGATATGAATGGAGAGTGTTCATCTTCTTGTAGTAATATCCCCCCCACCCCCCAGAGAGGGGCAGTTCATCCAGCTGTCTTTTGTCTGGGGCTTTTAGTGCACAGTGACCCCCCCCCCTGAGGGTCACATCCTGCCATTACCAGCCGCTACATTGTAGATTCCAGTTTATGGCAGCTGATACGAATACAGAGCAAACAGACAGAGAAAATCAATATTTGTCATTCAATTTGTGGCTGTGAGGGACGCTGGTACACCAGGTATCCGGACTCACCTCTGGCCCAGAGATGCCGCATGTAAGTCGATGTGAGATGGAAGGTCCCGGAGATCGGAGGCCGGATAGGCATGGAGAGGCACCAGGAGGGTCTCATCACCCTGGAAACACGGCAATGCCGGGGACGGGAGAGGACACAACCGCTCATTAGAAGTCATCACCGGACAGATTTATACACAGTTATCTGATGGGGGGGCTTTATATCATCAATTTTCAGATCACCCCCCCCAAAACTACTTCTTATATTTTACACAAAACATTTTATAGCGTTATTGAAAGAAAGGGGAAATGAATAAAGGGGACTGGAGGGTAACCAACCCCCGGGACTTTAACGGCACCAAATATGTATAAACGATAAGTAAAATCAATAAAGTTTTATTCAGTGTACAAAAAACATTTTTCAGATAAAAAAGACAATTTTGTCCATATACATACAAAATAGAAAATATGAGTATACAAAAGTTGGTACATAAGCCTACAAGACTCCACAAATTACCACATTTATATACGATTTAAACTGCATTGTTTCTTTCCTACACATTTCGCTCTTCTGAGCTTCCTCAGGACAATTGCAGCATACAGCAATCAATAGAAAACCCATATAGTTGGTGAATTCATATAAATGTATATCATTATTTCCAAATGTTGTAAATATTAATTTTTGCTTAGGCGAGAAAAATTTAGATTCTCCTCCTTTTCCACCAAATAGGTGGACTGTGATGAGAGCAACGCTAGGGATCCCCAATCTCCCCCGCGAGTCTGGCAATGCCCAGAAGGTGGCTGAATTAGAACCAGTTGAACATGCCCAATAACAGCAAACCCCGTGTGTTGTCAGATAGAGATTAAACGAAATATGTTTTTAAACACGAGAGATTTCTCTGTGCTGATCTGTTTTGTAAGGCAATAGTAATGTAGTCAGAGAGATTCGAATACTTCTCCGTCTGGGAGCGGCCCCACGTGTCTTCTCCCGTCACTTGGGGATCCCTACTATATGGGTTTTCTATTGATTGCTGTATGCTGCAATTGTCCTGAGGAAGCTCAGAAGAGCGAAACATGTAGGAAAGAAACAATGCAGTTTAAATCGTATATAAATGTGGTAATTTGTGGAGTCTTGTAGGCTTATGTACCAACTTTTGTATACTCATATTTTCTATTTTGTATGTATATGGACAAAATTGTCTTTTTTATCTGAAAAATGTTTTTTGTACACTGAATAAAACTTTATTGATTTTACTTATCGTTTATACATATTTGGTGCCGTTAAAAAAGTCCCGGGGGTTGGTTACCCTCCAGTCCCCTTTATTCATTTCCCCCTTTCTTTCAAAAAATTTTAACTGGGATGTGGCACTTTTCTATCATATATACTTATGTGACCATTAGCCTTTTTCTATATATATCCTTTGTCTATTTTATAGCGTTAGTTCAGAGAGTGATACAAGTACCGACTATCCATCATCATCAGGCTCAATTACAATTGGTCCTTGTGGGGTGGTGCAGAGTTTTGTTACATATTTATAAAGAAGTGAATGTGCCTTTCACAGGTGGTGAATCCATCACATGGACCAGGCAGGTTCACCCGCATTCAACAAGGAGAGAGGCGCCTCTAAGAGAAGACATTTCAACAAACAATCGGCACACAGTCTATGACCTCACATGTTGGAGAACGGAGGGGTGCCGGCTGCTGTGGAGGAACAAGCTGACCACCGAGTTCCTGCACAGCCGGCACCCCTCCACATGGAGCGATACCACCCCCGACCGCGCCGGAGCAAGACGGGCGGAGGGCGCAGGAGCGCCACCCAGACTTTATGGGACCGATTTGATCTTCATACGTCTTCACAATGTGAGAGTATAAACTGTGCGCCTATTAAGGGGTTTGTTGAATCGTCTCCTCCTAGAGGCGCCGCTCTCCTTCTTGTCTTTACAGTTCTGGGACCTGGTTTCTGTTCTGCGATGACGGCAGCCCTGACAGCCCCCAGACACTAATCCCGTATAGATTAACCGTTTCTACAGGAAACCCTCGAGACCATGTACTTCACGACAGAAGTGTTGTCAACTGGGACATATATGAGCCTTCGCTCTACCGCATACACCTGTATTTTTAGGTTCACCCACATTGAATGTTTGGTGAATGTCGGGTTCTCTGATGCCACGTACACACGACCGGACTTTCTGGCAGACTAGGTCCATCGGACATTCCAATCATGTGTGGGATAATCCGATCATTTTTCATAAAAAATAAATAATAATAAAAATAAATAAATAATAAAAAATAAAAAAATCCAAAACGGACCTAAAAATAGAAAATGTTTCAAATCTGTCCGACAGACTTCAATTCCTATCGGTAAAACCGTCCGTCTGTGTGCTGGTCCGACGGATCAAATACGACGCAAGGGAAGCTATTGAACTTCCTTTTCTAGTCCCGTCGTACGCCATCACGTTCAAAACTAACCGACTTAAAGCGGAGGTCCACCCTAAAATGGACCTCCGCTCATCGGAATCCCCCCCCCCCCTCTGGCGCCACAATTGGCACCTTTCAGGGGGGAGGGGGGGGTGCAGTTACCTGGATAATCCAGGTAACTGCACCCACTTCCGGGATAGCTGTCTGCGGAAAGGGGCGTAGATTACGCCCCTTTCCGCAACTGCCTGCCCCCTTCAGCAAGTGCCCCGCTGCCTGCTGGGAAACACACAATTCTCAGAGGCAGCAGGGACCGTCCAGATTGCGCCGCGCGGCTCGCACATGCGCAGTAGGGAACCGGGAAATGAAGCCCAAGATGGCGGCGGCAGCACCCGAGTGTCGATCTAGAGATCGGCTTCGGGTGCCGACATCGCGGGCGCGCTGGACAGGTAAGTGTCACTATTTTAAAAGTCAGCAGCTGCAGTATTTGTAGCTGCTGGCTTTTAAAAAAAAAAAAAAAAACGCGGAGTCCCGCTTTAATCCATTTGTGTGTGGGCAAGTCCATTAATTCGGAAGTCCGTCGGAAAGTCCGGTCGTGTGTACGCGGCATGAATGTGTAAGCAGAACGAATCTACAATGGATACAGACAGACTGATGATGACATAGAAAGCACCACCAATCAGTGGACGAGCCGTCTCTGATCAATTGTGCCATAACCAATGGATAGAGTGGGTGTCTTCACAGGCTGGGCATCTGCACCCGTCTGGTGTCCTACATGTTGGGTGTCCCCACAGGAGGGGCATTCAAACAGGATGGGAGTCTGTATACACAGGGGGTCCATACACATTGTGGGGACACCCGATCCCAGCATCCCCACAAGTTAGGTGTCCGCACAGGTTGGGTGCCCTTCATTGACCTTATTGGCCTAACTGGGTGAACACAGTAGTCCTGATCTTGTGTACCTTGTAGGCTCTTCCCATACATTTCCACATCTTTTATAAACTGCCCGACATCTTCATGATCCAATAGAAGGATTTTTAAAAGGTCCGGCGCATTTCAGGGGCCTGAATCACCCCCACCCCCTTCAGTCCCAGATGAAGGAGGTCATTCTAGACCCCGAAATGTGTTGGACCTTTTACAAAGTCTTCTATACAGTGCCTTGAAAAAGTATTCATACCCCTTGAAATTTCCAACATTTTGTCATGTTACAATCAAAAACGTAAATGTATTATATATGATAGACCAACACAAAAGTGGCAAATAATTGTTAAGGGGAATGAAAAGGATACAAATAAATATGTCAAAAGTGTGTTTATTTGTATTCAGCCCCCTTAAAGAGGAAGTAAACACTGATGGGTTTACTTCCTCTTTGATTCCCTGCAAAGGTAAAGCATAATGGACTAGTATGCATCGCATCGCATCGCATCGCATCGCATCGCATAGTAGTCCATTATGTGTCACTTACCTGACACAGGAGCCAGCGAAGTCACCGCTGTCCCCTGTAGTCCGCCGCATCCATCTTCTTGGTGAGTCTTGCTCCTCCGCCGCTGTCATTCGACGGAGCCGCGATGACGTCACTCCCGCGCATGCGCATGGGAGCCGCCACTCGCGGCATATCGCCGTTGACAGCGGTGCGCTCAGTGCACCTGCGAGCCGCTGTCTACAGCGCATGCGCCGTAGACAGCGGTGCCTGTGTTTTCGCAAATATCTCCTAAACCGTGTAGGTTTAGGAGATATTTCCTGGACCTGCAGGTAAGCCTTAATCTAGGCTTACCTGTAGGTCAAAGTGGTTTGTAAGGGTTTACAACCACTTTAACTCCAATACCCCTAATTAAAATCTAGTGGAACCAATTGCCTTCAGAAGTCACCTAATTAGTAAATAGAGTCCACCTGTGTGTCATTTGATCTCAGTATAAATACAGCTGTTCTGTGAAACCCTCAGAGGTTTGTTAGAGAACCTTAGTGAACAAACAGCATCATGAAGGCCAAGGAACACACCAGACAGGTCAGGGATAAAGTTGTGGAGAAGTATAAAGCAGGGTTGGGTTATAATAATATCTCCCAAGCTTTCACCATCTCACGGAGCTCTGTTCAATCCATCATCAGAAAATGGAAAGAGTATGGCACAACTGCAAACCTACCAAGACATGGCCGTCCACCTAAACTGACCGGGCCGGGCAAGGAGAGCATTCATCAGAGAAGAGCCAAGAGGTCCATGGTAACTCTGGAGGAGCTGCAGAGATCCACAGCTCAGGGGGGAGAATCTGTCCACAGGACAACTATTAGTCGTCTCTCCACAAATCTGCCCTTTATGGAAGAGTGACAAGAAGAAAGACATTGGAGGAAGAAAGTCATAAGAAGTCCTGTTTGTAGTTTGTGAGAAGCCATGTGGGGGAGGGGGCAGCAAACATGTGGAAGAAGGTGATCTGGTCAGAGGAGACCAAAATTCTACTTTATGGCCTAAAAGCAAAACGCTATGTGTGGGGAAAACTCACACCGCCCATCCCCCGAACACACCATCCCCACCGTGAGACATGGTGGTGGCAGCATCATGTGGTGGGGATGGTTTTCTTCAGCAGGGACAGGGAAGCTGGTCAGAGTTGATGGGAAGATGGATGGAGACAAATACAGGACAATCTTAGAAGAAAACCTGTTAGAGTCGGCAGAAGACTTGAGACCGGGGCGGAGGTTCCCCTTCCAGCAGGACAACGACCCGAAACATCCAGCCAGAGCTACAATGGAATGGTTTACATCAAAGCATATTCATGTGTTAGAATGGCCCAGTCACAGTCCAGACCTAAATCCCATTGAGAATCTGTGGCCAGACTTAAAAATTGCTGATCACAGACGCTCTCCATCCAATCTGACAGAGCTTGAGATATTTTACAAAGAAGAAGAATGGGCAGAAATGTCCTCTCTAGATGGGCAAAGCTGGTAGAGACACCCCCAAAAAGACTTGTAGAGAAAGGGGGTTCTACAAAATATTGACTCCGGGGGGCGCCATACAAATGCCACCCCCCCCCCCCCACACCTGTCGGTATCTGGGCATACTTATACACCCCAACTTAGATCTCGATATCAAACTCAATTTAAACCTATTGATTCAAAAACGTCAGGAAAACAAGACAGCTAGCTGGATTAAATTACCCCTCTCAGTAGTCGGCCGCTGTAACTTGATAAAAATGATTTGGACTCCACAATGGAATTCATAATGCACCCATCTGGATCCCTATCCATGCGTTTTTAAAAATGCAATACCATTTTCCGCACATTGATTGAAAACAGGTTCCATGTAGTAAGTTGGAAACTCTGCAGTAAAAAGGACTCGGGCGCCCCGGCACTTCCAAACCCATTTTATGATTTCATAGCAGCTCAATCACAGCATTTAAGGGGGTGGCTGTCCCCCGAGTCCTCTGATCTGATAAGGAATATTATACGCACACAGCTGTCCGGTGACGGCCTCGTGGAATGCATAGAAAAGGGGGACTTAGGGGCTCTACCATCTTACCCCACCCTGGTACTCATAGACAGAATATGGAGTAAAGCCAAACAGCATCTCCAATATGCAGGATACACCAACTGGTCCCGTATTTGGGACAAGAGGAACTCCCCAGAACCAGGTAAGTTACAGGGTTTCTCTGGTCTAGGAGGGTGTTGTGTTTTATTCCACAGTTGTACCATAGAGGCCTCTTCCAAGACTTCCAATCACTGAACTAAGCCTACAATCAGTGGTGGCTGGTGAAGTTTTAGGATGGGGGGGGCTTGGGGGGGGGGCTTCGGGGGCGCCAGACCCCGCCCTTCCTTTTTGACCCCTCCCGCTTGGTAAAAATGGGTGTGGTTTCAGCTAGTGGGCGTGGCTCTAAGGTGGTGTGGTTAGAGTCTGAGATGAATGAGGGATGGAGGGACAGCAGGCCCAGATCCTACACAATAGACATGTGTATGCTAGAAAAAGTTTAACAATCAGCAGATAAAAGGTATTCCAAACACCTGGTTTAGCACTTCAATCATCCCGGCACCATGGTTGTTGTGGTGTCAGGATTATTGAAGCACATTATTTCTATTATAAACATTGCAATATAAAATTAAATCATTCAACTCTGCTATCAGGTGTCCCCAGCGGAGTCCCTCCTTACATGCAGCCTGTGTTACATAAAATGCAGCCTGTGTCCCACCAAATTGCAGCAGCTTGCCTGTGTCACATCAAACCCCCCCACCCCCTTACTTACCTTGTTGCCTGTTCTCCTCTCCAACGGTGTCTCCTGTGGAGAGGTCTGTCCTCTCATACTTCCTGTTTCCTCTCTCCTGGGCGCAATTGAAGAGAGAAAGCAGGAAGTGACAAACTCAGATGTCAATCAAACCGCCCCGGCCGTAGTAATATATACTATGAGCGCTGGACGGAAGCTACTCAGTGATTCAGGAAGCGCCGCAAGGCGGGCTAAACGTCTGCAAATGAAGTGCTACGTCTGCAATCTCGTGACTGCATAGATGTGGCGCTTCCTCTAGGTGCGCTGTGTCCGGCGTCCAAAACACAGTGCACTTAAGGAACTTTTTTTAAAAGAGCCAGCTTTAAAAAAAATATATATATTCTTTGTGACTGCCTGGGGGGGGGGGGATGTGGGGGACGACGACTAGGGGTGCCTGGGTGCTGCCTACAATACTTACATCATCATCCCAGAAGGGACAGACATCCACCCCATATGGTCCTCTCCTAAGTCGCTATGTCAGTGCGGCGGCGCTCCATGTACATTTTAAACTGAAGGGATATCCTTACAGTGGTGATGTAGAGCTGCAGTGGTTGAATGTATTGTTGGGTAAAACAATAGTTGAGGGATAGGATACAATGAGGGCACACACACACACACACACACACACACACACACACACACGGTAACTCAAGGACTACGGACTCAGATATACTTTTTCTAGACACTGCTTCTTTATTTTACATAAAATGATTGCCTTTTATACAATGTGAACGCATACATCATGTAGTCGGCTGGCCACAAGAATGGATAAATCTGTCCACTCAGTTATGTGATACATTTGTTGTTCAATGAAAGTGTTACCTTTGTTCTCAATAAAAATTATCTGATTAAATTTTTTTTTTTATAAAAAATGCCCCTCCCCCACACTTTTCACATTTATTTGTATCATTTTCCTTCCACTTCACAATTATGTGACCCTTTGTGTTGATCTCTCACATAAAATCCCAATAAAATGCATTGATGTTTTTGGTTGCATTTCAAGGGGTATGAATACTTTTTCAAGACACTGTATAGAGCACTTTGTAAAAGGTTCAACACATTTCAGGGGCCAGAACAATTCCCTTCATCTGGGACTGAAAAAGGGGGGGGGGGTGAGTTCTGGCCCCCGAAATGTGTCGGTCCTTTTAAAAATCCTTTGTTTGAACATTGGAATAAACTTGTGTCTGGACACCTATTAGAGGTTTCCATAAAGGAGAGTTTTCTGGGTTCCCCTAAAGGTAGATCACAGGTGTCCCCAATGGAAGATTGCCCCTCTATTCTTGTTCATTTTCTGCCCCACTCTTACCGAGATGAATGGGGGGGGGGGGGGGGGGGGCTTTAGGATGAGGATAACTATATTGACATACAGCGCACCGATGGGAGGAAATGGTTGAGCTCCATCCTATGTTACCTTGCAGTGGATGCGGATGCAGTCGTAGTAATATCTCCACTCATCCGGAATGAACTGGACATGGACAGTGAAAGCCAAACCGGGGACCAGTCTGTTCTGTGAATGAGATATAGACGAGGTCAGCGAGGCTCCACATTACCTCCCATATAGAGAATATCAGGGATCACCCAATAGGACAGGATGGAGGAGGATTTCTGGGACCTACTTACTACCCTAGGGCTCGCCAAAGGGCCCCCCCCCCAGTCTACGCCAGGGCTCGCCAAAGGGCCACCCCCCCTCAGTCTACGCCAGGGCTCGCCAAAGGGCCACCCCCCCTCAGTCTACGCCAGGGCTCGCCAAAGGGCCACCCCCCCTCAGTCTACGCCAGGGCTCGCCAAAGGGCCACCCCCCCTCAGTCTACGCCAGGGTTCGCCAAAGGGCCACCCCCCCTCAGTCTACGCCAGGGTTCGCCAAAGGGCCCCCCCCAGTCTACGCCAGGGTTCGCCAAAGGGTCCCCCCCCCAGTCTACGCCAGGGTTCGCCAAAGGGTTCCCCCCCCAGTCTACGCCAGGGTTCGCCAAAGGGTTCCCCCCCAGTCTACGCCAGGGTTCGCCAAAGGGTTCCCCCCCCAGTCTACGCCAGGGTTCGCCAAAGGGTTCCCCCCCCCAGTCTACGCCAGGGTTCGCCAAAGGGTCCCCCCCCCAGTCTACGCCAGGGCTCGCCAAAGGGCCACCCCCCCCTCAGTCTACGCCAGGGCTCGCCAAAGGGCCACCCCCCCTCAGTCTACGCCAGGGTTCGCCAAAGGGCCCCCCCCAGTCTACGCCAGGGTTCGCCAAAGGGTCCCCCCCCAGTCTACGCCAGGGTTCGCCAAAGGGTTCCCCCCCCAGTCTACGCCAGGGTTCGCCAAAGGGTTCCCCCCCCCAGTCTACGCCAGGGTTCGCCAAAGGGTTCCCCCCCCCAGTCTACGCCAGGGTTCGCCAAAGGGTTCCCCCCCCCAGTCTACGCCAGGGTTCGCCAAAGGGTCCCCCCCCAGTCTACGCCAGGGCTCGCCAAAGGGCCACCCCCCCCTCAGTCTACGCCAGGGTTCGCCAAAGGGCCCCCCCCAGCCTACGCCAGGGTTCGCCAAAGGGCCACCCCCCCCTCAGTCTACGCCAGGGTTCGCCAAAGGGCCACCCCCCCCCCAGTCTACGCCAGGGTTCGTCAAAGGGCCCCCCCCAGTCTACGCCAGGGTTCGCCAAAGGGTCCCCCCCCCCCAGTCTACGCCAGGGTTCGCCAAAGGGTCCCCCCCCCCCAGTCTACGCCAGGGTTCGTCAAAGGGCCCCCCCCAGTCTACGCCAGGGTTCGCCAAAGGGTCCCCCCCCCCCAGTCTACGCCAGGGTTCGCCAAAGGGCCACCCCCCCTCAGTCTACGCCAGGGTTCGCCAAAGGGCCACCCCCCCTCAGTCTACGCCAGGGCTCGCCAAAGGGCCACCCCCCCTCAGTCTACGCCAGGGCTCGCCAAAGGGCCACCCCCCCTCAGTCTACGCCAGGGCTCGCCAAAGGGCCACCCCCCCTCAGTCTACGCCAGGGCTCGCCAAAGGGCCCCCCCCCCCCAGTCTACGCCAGGGTTCGCCAAAGGGCCCCCCCCCCCAGTCTACGCCAGGGTTCGCCAAAGGGCCACCCCCCCTCAGTCTACGCCAGGGTTCGCCAAAGGGCCCCCCCCCAGTCTACGCCAGGGTTCGCCAAAGGGCCCCCCCCAGTCTACGCCAGGGTTCGCCAAAGGGCTCCCCCCCCAGTCTACGCCAGGGTTCGCCAAAGGGCCCCCCCCCCAGTCGACGCCAGAGCTCACTGAAGGCCCCTCAGGGGGCTGCAGGTAAGATGGGGGCCTCATGATTACCAATGGTGGCCCTGACTATCTGCAGCACTAGCTGTGTACGTTGCGTCCTCTGGTGAAAGAGATGGGACGGGGGGTGGGGTTCTGTACTGGAGGTACTCACAGCTTTCTTGTAGCTGATGGTGAAGTGTTTGCTCTGCGGGGGAATGATATGAACACTGGAGACATCCGGGGAGACATTGATCAGCTTCTGTTCAGAAAACAAAACATTCCAAATATTATTATTCACATATCCTGCACATCGCCTGACGAGTCACCAGCAGATCCAGGTCCTCACCTCGGGGCTGAGGTCAGGTCTCTTACCGGGGCCAAGATCCCATACTGGGAATGGGCTCAGGTCTCATACCGGGGCCAAGGTGCCATACCGGGAATGGGGTCGGGTCTCATACCGGGAATGGGGGTCGGGTCTCATACCGGGGCCGAGGTGCCATACCGGGAATGGGGGTCGGGTCTCATACCGGGGCCGAGGTGCCATACCGGGAATGGGGGTCGGGTCTCATACCGGGGCCGAGGTGCCATACCGGGAATGGGGTCGGGTCTCATACCGGGGCCGAGGTGCCATACCGGGAATGGGGTCGGGTCTCATAGTTACATAGTTACATAGTTAGCAAGGTTGAATAAAGACACCAGTCCATCCAGTTCAACCTGAGTGAGTGTCTACAATTGTCCCTATCCCTGTACATTGCACACTCACATAGGTCCCTACCCTCAGGAGCCCACAATCCAAGGTCCCCATTCATATACTAGGGTCAATTTTGGACAGAAGCCAACTAACCTACCTGCATGTCTTTGGAGTGTAGGAGGAAACCGGAGTACCCGGAGGAAACCCACGCAGGCACAGGGAGAACATGCAAACTCCAGGCAGGTAGTGTCATGGTTGGGATTTGAACCAGCAACCCTTCTTACTGCTAGGTGAGAGTGCTAACCGCTACACCACTGTGCTGCCCAAATACCGGGGCCGAGGTGCCATACCGGGAATGGGGTCGGGTCTCATACCGGGGCCGAGGTGCCATACCGGGAATGGGGTCGGGTCTCATACCGGGGCCAAGGTGCCATACCGGGAATGGGGGTCGGGTCTCATACCGGGGCCAAGGTGCCATACCGGGAATGGGGGTCGGGTCTCATACCGGGGCCGAGGTGCCATACCGGGAATAGGGTCAGGTCTCATACAAAATAGATTGCAGCGACACATCCAAGAATGATGTTTATCCTGCAAGGCTAGTTAAAAACACCTGAACATATTCAAAAAAAAAATACGGGGGTCTGGTCACACTATATGGTCATATAGTGCTAAGCCCACTTACTGGGTCAAAGTACCCCCGATTAGTGAGCACCATCTTGAATTTAAATGCATTTTAGGGTGTGCCCCCCTAATATGTTTTTGTAGGTCCCATACTGGGAATGGGGCCTCAGCCCATGTGACTCTGGACGCTACACTCCCCCCGCCCCCCCACACACACACACACACACACACACACACACACACACACACACACACATGGGTGTCAGTGGAGTTGGGGAGAGGAGACACAGGAGGAAGAATTAGAATGAGACTCACCAGAATCTGCCGGTGACATTTCCCGACTTCATATCCCCCAAAATGGAGGACGGCAGGCTCCGCCTCCACCGATCCATTCCGACCGAGCTGGGTGTAAATCTCTGCAAGACAGAAAAATTCTGTACAACGGATAATGGGGTGAGATGGACAGTGTACAGGGAAACGGGTGTGAGGGGTGAGGCACATGGTGGGTGTAGCAGATGTAATGGGTGAGCGTGTATGCAGACTATGGGGTGTACGATGTGGGGTGTACAGGATGCAGGGGGTTTATGATGTGGGGTGTATAATGGGAGTCACGTGGAACTCAGCTTACCTTGGAGAGCTTTGGAAACGCCTTGTCCAGCTCCTCTGGCCCTTCCTAGATGTAAGTCACCCTGTGTCTATTAGGGGCGCCGGGTGACCGAGAACCCCGACTATGATCTGCACTAATCAGAATCACCGGACAACCCCACCGGACTCAGCATTTCATTTGACCCCCGTTATCCCGGGTTCTGTATGTGTGGTTTGTGAGGAAAGAATGAAGAGGCTCTTTAAATTGGGACATTAATATTACTGAACAAGATCCCTCCAGAAATATATGAAGATAAAGTCCAACCTATTATGGGATGTATATGTGTCTGGATTAGCTGTGAGAGGGGGAAGGCGATTTCTCCAGCCGCCCCTCCCAAAAACGGTCTAGTATTGGAAAGCTGAATACACCTCTGTGCCATTATGTAAAGAAGGGGGAGTGTCCCCTGAGTGTGTGATATATATATATATATTCCTGGTGTACTCCAAGACTGGTGTTGTCGGGTTCTTGGGGTTACCATAGCAATGGATCTGATTGGTCTCATGTTCCAGGACTTGGGAAGCAGCTTCTTGGTGCAGATACAGGGTGTATGATGTGGGGTGTACAGGGTGTCGGCTATAGAAGGGTGTCAGATTTTGGGGTGACACTGACTGGATTCCACTAGGTGGTTGGGGATGGGTGTATGGTTTGGAGTGTAGTATGTGGGGGCGGTCCTATTTCAGGGTGTATGAGGTGGGATGTATGGTTCGGGAGTGCAATTTCAAGGTGCATGGCTTGGGGTGTAGTATTTGGGGGTGTAGTATTTGGGGGCGACACTGACTTGTCTCCAGAAGGTGGTTGGGGACGGGTCGCGGCTCTTTGAGGGTTCCGGTCCTCTTCACCCTCTCGGGGTGATGTCGGGGGAGGGGGAAGGTGGCGGGATGGACGACCTCCATGACATCAGCAATCCGGGTCACCTGGGGAGGAATGACATCATCAGTACACAGAACACAAAGTCCCGTCCCCCTACACGGGATTGTATGAGATCCGACCATCGATCACCTCCAGACCATCTGACTAACGGGGGTACCTCAGGTGTTCCGGGATCCCTTCTATCTGAGGAGAGGGGGGTGTACCGGATCTCTAGGAGGAGGGGGGGGTACCTCCATGACATCAGAGAGCCGGATCACCTGGGGAGGAATGACATCCTCAGTACACAGAACACAATGTACCCTCCCCCTACTGGGTGGGTGTCTAGAGGGAGGAGGGGGGTGTACCGGGTGTCTGGGGGGGAGAGGGGGGTGTACCGGGTGTCTGGGGGAGTGGGGATGGGGGGGAGGGGGGTGTACCGGGTGTCTGGGGGGAGAAGGGGGTGTTTACCGGGTGTCTCGGGGGGGGGGGGGGAGGGGAGTGTACCGGATGTCTCGGGGGGGAGAGGGGAGTGTACCCGGTGTCTAGGGGGAGGAGAGGGTGTACCGGGTGTCTCGGGGGGAGGGGAGTGTACCGGGTGTCTCGGGGGGGAGGGGGGGGGTTTTGGGAGGTGTACCGGGTGTCTGGGGGAGGGGGGGTGTACCGGGTGTCTAGGGAGAGGAGGGGGGTGGTACCGGGTGTCTGAGGGGAGTGTACCAGGTGTCTGAGGGGAGGAGGGGGTGTACCGGGTGTCTGGGGGGGGGGGGGGAGGGGAGTGTACCGGGTGTCTGGGGGAGGGGGGGTGTACCGGGTGTCTGGGGGAGGGGGGGGTGTACCGGGTGTCTGGGGGAGGGGGGGTGTACCGGGTGTCTGGGGGAGGGGGGGGTGTACCGGGTGTCTGGGGGAGGGGGGTGTACCGGGTGTCTGGGGGAGGGGGGGTGTACCGGGCGTCTGGGGGAGGGGGGGGTGTACCGGGTGTCTGGGGGAGGGGGGGGTGTACCGGGTGTCTGGGGGAGGGGGGTGTACCGGGTGTCTAGGGAGAGGAGGGGGTGTACCGGGTGTCTGGGGGGGAGGGGAGTGTACCGGGTGTCTGGGGGGAGGAGGGGGTGTGTACCGGGTGTCTGGGGGGAGGAGGGGGTGTGTACCGGGTGTCTGGGGGGAGGAGGGGGTGTGTACCGGGTGTCTGGGGGGGAGGAGGGGGTGTGTACCGGGTGTCTGGGGGGAGGAGGGGGTGTGTACCGGGTGTCTGGGGGAGGAGGGGGTGTGTACCGGGTGTCTGGGGGGAGGAGGGGGTGTGTACCGGGTGTCTGGGGGGAGGAGGGGGTGTGTACCGGGTGTCTGGGGGGAGGGGGGGTGTACCGGGTGTCTGGGGGGAGGGGGGGGGGTGTACCGGGTGTCTGGGGGGGAGGGGGGGGGTGTACCGGGTGTCTGGGGGGGAGGGGAGTGTACCGGGTGTCTGGGGGGGAGGGGGTGTGTACCGGGTGTCTGGGGGGAGGAGGGGGTGTGTACCGGGTGTCTGGGGGGAGGAGGGGGTGTGTACCGGGTGTCTGGGGGGAGGAGGGGGTGTGTACCGGGTGTCTGGGGGGAGGAGGGGGTGTGTACCGGGTGTCTGGGGGAGGAGGGGGTGTGTACCGGGTGTCTAGGGGGAGGAGGGGGGGTGTACCGGGTGTCTAGGGGGAGGAGGGGGGGTGTACCGGGTGTCTGGGGGAAGGGGGGGTGTACCGGGTGTCTGGGGGGAGGGGGGGGGGTGTACCGGGTGTCTGGGGGGAGGAGGGGGTGTGTACCGGGTGTCTGGGGGGAGGAGGGGGTGTGTACCGGGTGTCTGGGGGGAGGAGGGGGTGTGTACCGGGTGTCTGGGGGAGGAGGGGGTGTGTACCGGGTGTCTGGGGGAGGAGGGGGTGTGTACCGGGTGTCTGGGGGAGGAGGGGGTGTGTACCGGGTGTCTGGGGGGAGGAGGGGGTGTGTACCGGGTGTCTGTGGGGAGGAGGGGGTGTGTACCGGGTGTCTGGGGGGGGAGGAGGGGGTGTGTACCGGGTGTCTGGGGGGAGGAGGGGGTGTGTACCGGGTGTCTGGGGGGAGGGGGGGGGGTGTGTACCGGGTGTCTGGGGGGAGGGGGGGTGTGTACCGGGTGTCTCGGGGGGGGGGGGAGGGGAGTGTACCGGGTGTCTCGAGGGGGGGGGGGGGGTTTTGGGAGGTGTACCGGGTGTCTGGGGGAGGGGGGTGTACCGGGTATCTGGGGGAGGGGGGTGTACCGGGTGTCTGGGGAGAGGAGGGGGGTGTACCGGGTGTCTGGGGGGAGGGGGGGTGTGTACCGGGTGTCTCGGGGGGGGGGGAGGGGAGTGTACCGGGTGTCTCGAGGGGGGGGGGGGGTTTTGGGAGGTGTACCGGGTGTCTGGGGGAGGGGGGTGTACCGGGTATCTGGGGGAGGGGGGTGTACCGGGTGTCTGGGGAGAGGAGGGGGGTGTACCGGGTGTCTAGGGAGAGGAGGGGGGTGTACCGGGTGTCTAGGGAGAGGAGGGGGGTGTACCGGGTGTCTAGGGAGAGGCGGGGGGTGTACCGGGTGTCTAGGGAGAGGCGGGGGGTGTACCGGGTGTCTGGGGGGAGGAGGGGGGAGGGGAGTGTACCGGGTGTTTCGGGGGGGGGGAGGGGAGTGTACCGGATGTCTGGGGGAGGGGGGTGTACCGGGTGTCTGGGGGGAGGGGAGTGTAACGGGTGTCTGGGGGGGAGGGGAGTGTAACGGGTGTCTGGGGGGGAGGGGAGTGTAACGGGTGTCTGGGGGGAGGAAGGGGTGTGTACCGGGTGTCTGGGGGAGGAGGGGGGGTGTACCGGGTGTCTGGGGGGAGGAGGGGGGGTGTACCGGGTGTCTGGGGGGAGGAGGGGGGGTGTACCGGGTGTCTGGGGGGAGGAGGGGGGGTGTACCGGGTGTCTGGGGGGGAGGAGGAGGGGGGTGTACCGGGTGTCTGGGGGGGGAGGAGGAGGGGGGGTGTACCGGGTGTCTGGGGGGAGGGGGGTGTACCGGGTGTCTGGGGGGAGGGGGGGTGTACCGGGTGTCTGGGGGGGTGTACCGGGTGTCTGGGGGGAGGAGGGGGTGTGTACCGGGTGTCTGGGGGGAGGAGGGGGTGTGTACCGGGTGTCTGGGGGGAGGAGGGGGTGTGTACCGGGTGTCTGGGGGGAGGAGGGGGTGTGTACCGGGTGTCTTGGGGGGGAGGGGGGTGTAGGGGGTGTCTGGGGGGAGGAGGGGGTGTACCGGGTGTCTGGGGGAGGGGGGGGTGTGTACCGGGTGTCTGGGGGGAGGAGGGGGGTGTGTACCGGGTGTCTGGGGGGAGGAGGGGACGTGTAGGGGGTGTCTGGGGGGAGGAGGGGGGGGGTGTACCGGGTGTCTGTCTGGGGGGAGGAGGGGGGGTGTACCGGGTGTCTGGGGGGAGGAGGGGGGTGTACCGGGTGTCTGGGGGGTGTGTACCGGGTGTCTGGGGGGAGGAGGGGGTGTGTACCGGGTGTCTGGGGGGAGGAGGGGGTGTGTACCGGGTGTCTTGGGGGGGAGGGGGGTGTACCGGGTGTCTGGGGGGAGGAGGGGGTGTGTACCGGGTGTCTGGGGGGAGGAGGGGGTGTGTACCGGGTGTCTTGGGGAGGAGGGGGTGTGTACCGGGTGTCCTTGGGGGGGAGGGGGGTGTACCGGGTGTCTGGGGGGTGTGTACCGGGTGTCTGGGGGGAGGAGGGGGGTGTACCGGGTGTCTGGGGGGGAGGAGGGGGTGTGTACCGGGTGTCTGGGGGGAGGAGGGGGTGTGTACCGGGTGTCTTGGGGAGGAGGGGGTGTGTACCGGGTGTCTTGGGGGGGAGGGGGGTGTAGGGGGTGTCTGGGGAGAGGAGGGGACGTGTAGGGGGTGTCTGGGGGGAGGAGGGGACGTGTAGGGGGTGTCTGGGGGGAGGAGGGGGGTGTACCGGGTGTCTGGGGGAGGGGGGGGGGTGTGTACCGGGTGTCTGGGGGGAGGAGGGGGGTGTGTACCGGGTGTCTGGGGGGAGGAGGGGACGTGTAGGGGGTGTCTGGGGGGGAGGGGGGTGTGTACCGGGTGTCTGGGGGGAGGAGGGGGGTGTACCGGGTGTCTGGGGGGAGGAGGGGGTGGGTACCGGGTGTCTGGGGGGAGGAGGGGGTGTGTACCGGGTGTCTTGGGGGGGAGGGGGGTGTAGGGGGTGTCTGGGGGGAGGAGGGGACGTGTAGGGGGTGTCTGGGGGGAGGAGGGGGGTGTACCGGGTGTCTGGGGGAGGGGGGGGGTGTGGACCGGGTGTCTGGGGGGAGGAGGGGGGTGTGTACCGGGTGTCTGGGGGGAGGAGGGGACGTGTAGGGGGTGTCTGGGGGGAGGAGGGGGGGTGTACCGGGTGTCTGGGGGGAGGAGGGGGGGTGTACCGGGTGTCTGGGGGGAGGAGGGGGGGTGTACCGGGTGTCTGGGGGGAGGAGGGGGGGTGTACCGGGTGTCTGGGGGGTGTGTACCGGGTGTCTGGGGGGAGGAGGGGGTGTGTACCGGGTGTCTGGGGGGAGGAGGGGGTGTGTACCGGGTGTCTGGGGGGAGGAGGGGGTGTGTACCGGGTGTCTTGGGGGGGGAGGGGGGTGTACCGGTGTCTGGGGGGAGGAGGGGGTGTGTACCGGGTGTCTGGGGGAGGAGGGGGTGTGTACCGGGTGTCTTGGGGAGGAGGGGGTGTGTACCGGGTGTCTTGGGGGGAGGAGGGGGGTGTACCGGGTGTCTGGGGGGAGGAGGGGGGTGTACCGGGTGTCTGGGGGGAGGGGGGGGTGTGTACCGGGTGTCTGGGGGGAGGAGGGGGTGTGTACCGGGTGTCTTGGGGGGGAGGGGGGTGTAGGGGTGTCTGGGGAGGAGGGGTGTAGGGGGTGTCTGGGGGGAGGAGGGGACGTGTAGGGGGTGTCTGGGGGGAGGAGGGGACGTGTAGGGGGTGTCTGGGGGGAGGAGGGGACGTGTAGGGGGTGTCTGGGGGGAGGAGGGGGGTGTACCGGGTGTCTGGGGGGAGGAGGGGTGTGTACCGGGTGTCTGGGGGGAGGGGTGTGTACCGGGTGTCTGGGGGGAGGAGGGGGGTGTGTACCGGGTGTCTGGGGGGAGGAGGGGACGTGTAGGGGGTGTCTGGGGGGAGGAGGAGGGGGGGGGGGTGTACCGGGTGTCTGGGGGGAGGAGGGGGGGTGTACCGGGTGTCTGGGGGGAGGGGGGTGTACCGGGTGTCTGGGGGGTGTGTACCGGGTGTCTTGGGGGGGAGGGGGGTGTAGGGGGTGTCTGGGGGGAGGAGGGGACGTGTAGGGGGTGTCTGGGGGGAGGAGGGGACGTGTAGGGGGTGTCTGGGGGGAGGAGGGGGACGTGTAGGGGGTGTCTGGGGGGAGGAGGGGGGTGTACCGGGTGTCTGGGGGGAGGAGGGGGGTGTACCGGGTGTCTGGGGGGTGTACCGGGTGTCTGGGGGGAGGAGGGGGGTGTACCGGGTGTCTGGGGGGAGGAGGGGGGTGTACCGGGTGTCTGGGGGGAGGAGGGGGGTGTGTACCGGGTGTCTGGGGGGAGGAGGGGACGTGTAGGGGGTGTCTGGGGGGAGGAGGGGGGTGTGTACCGGGTGTCTGGGGGGAGGAGGGGGGTGTACCGGGTGTCTGGGGGGAGGAGGGGGGTGTACCGGGTGTCTGGGGGGAGGAGGGGACGTGTAGGGGGTGTCTGGGGGGAGGAGGGGGGTGTGTACCGGGTGTCTGGGGGGAGGAGGGGGGTGTACCGGGTGTCTGGGGGGAGGAGGGGGGTGTGTACCGGGTGTCTGGGGGGAGGAGGGGACGTGTAGGGGGTGTCTGGGGGGAGGAGGGGGGTGTGTACCGGGTGTCTGGGGGGAGGAGGGGGGTGTACCGGGTGCCTGGGGGGAGGAGGGGGGTGTACCGGGTGTCTGGGGGGAGGAGGGGACGTGTAGGGGGTGTCTGGGGGGAGGAGGGGGGTGTACCGGGTGTCTCGGGTGTTCCGAGCTCCTCTCTCCTCAGGAAGGACGCGTTGCCATAGTGATGCCGGAAGTCTTTGAACGTTCCATGCATGGGGCGGGCCTTTCCGGAAATAACCAATCATTGGGATGAATGGGCGGGGTCTCAATGACACGGGGCCGTGTGGGCGGAGCTCGGAGATGGAGCGAAAGTCTATGTACCCCCCTTCCCCCGTTTATATACCTCCCTCTATATACCCTTTCCCTATATACACCTTCTATATATCTTCTCCCCTATGTACCCCATGTATATACCTCCCTCTATATACAGTGCCTTGAAAAAGTATTCATACCCCCCAGGGGTCAAGTCCTGGGAAAAAAAGTGTGGGAACTCCCACCCAAGATCCCCTCCCCCACCAAAAAAAAAACAATGATTCTCTCATATACACAAACGCTTCTAAAGTGGTATTTTTCACACAATTTTCATATTGTGTGTATGAAGATTAAAGTGGTTCTGCACCTAAAAAAAAATTATTAAAAGCCAGAAGATACAAATATTGCATCTGCTGACTTGTAATAAATGGACATTCACCTGTCCCGGGGTCCAGCGATGTCGGCGGCAGATGGCGGGGGATCGTTCATCTCTCTGCTGCCTCCATCCTCTGTCAGGGAATCGGGAAGTGAAGTGTTGCGGCTTCACTGCCCCTTTCCCTACTGCGCATGCGCGAGTCACGCTGCGCGTCTCTGCTGGTCCCCGCTGTGTCCTGGGAGCTGTGTGTTTCCCAGAACACAACGGGGGGGGGCATCTGCGGCGGTCTTGTCCCGGAAGTGGGTGCAGATACCTGAATTATCCAGGTAACTGCACCCCCCTCCCCCCTGAAAGGTGCCGATTGTGGCACCGGAGGGGGGGAGGGATCAGATTAGCGGAACTTCCCCTTTAGGGTGGAGAACCGCTTTAACTGTTAGTACATTAAAAAAAACAATCCTCAATAAACATAAATCCGGTAATTCTCGGAATAATCGTCATTCATTCATTGTGCTTCCATGTCATGTGACCATCATCTTCTGATCTTTATTGGGAATGTTATTTTGTATATAGAGTGTTTCTGTGGTGAGTTTACACTTTTCATTGAACAGAGTTTGGATAACACAGGGTTATACGGAAAGGTGATAAATGAACTGCACATTATCTGGACAGAATGTTGGGGAGATAGTGATATGTTCCTGCTTAGGAGATGTATGTTAGCTTGGGGGGGCTGCAAACTCTGCAGGGGCTCCAACACACACTCGCTGCTATTCCAACCCTTCACATATTTCCACATAAACTTCCCTCCTGACATTAAACTTTGCCAGGTATTGTGCCCAGCTTACCACTCCAAACTGATGTTCCTCCCTCAGCTCACCTCTCTCCCTGCATGTCCTGTGAGCAGAATAGCTGTGCTCCTCCTCTGGGGTCTCTCATCATATGGCACTGAGGATAGAGGAGGGGGGGATTCAGCAGGACACACAGAGCGAGTATGCAGGACAAGGGGGGGGGGAGGGGAGACAGAAAATCAGGAGGGGCCGGTGGGGAGGAGCGAGAGGTCTGACTAAATACAATCTCTTAGCAGCAGGGACCTGATCTACCCGTCAGCTAGCTGTGATTGACAGGTAGATTGAAGCAGAAGCTGTCATGGGGCCCCCTACTGGCAATGCCTGAATGGTCAGGTGTGCGGCACTTACTATTGTGAGCTGTGTCGGCGGCTGCTGGTGTAGCACCTCCCACACACCTCACATACTACAAAGTCTTGCAGGACACGGCTGCTAACGGGAACTGAGTTCCTGTTGTGGAAAAAGTACAGGAACTCCGTTCCCATGCGTTCCCGCAGGACTTGAGCCCTGATACCCCAAGACATTCCCCACATTTTGTTACAACCAGAAACATAAATGTATTTTATTGGGATTTTATGTGATAGACACAACACAAAGTGACAAATAATTGTGAAGTGGAAGGAAAAGGATAAATGATACAAATAGATATGTGAAAAGTGTGGGGGAGGGAGGGGCATTTGTATGGTGCCCCCCAGAGTCCATACTTTGTAGAAGCCCCGTTGATTTCTGGAAGGACATGATGGTGGTGGTGGGGCGTTGTGAAGGACAGACGTGTTACCTCAATCCATCTTCTGAACAGACGCCAGGAGACTGATTTACTGCAGGTGACAGCCGCAGTCACCAACCCTTCCCAATAGTTCCCAGCGATCCCACCCGAGCGACTGGGATCTCTTCTCCACCCGAGCGATTGGGATCTCTTCTCTACCCGAGCGACTGGAATCTCTTCTCCACCCGAGCCTCAGATTTCCATCATGTTCTCCTGGAATCTCGCCATTTCTGGGGCAGAGGAAGACATTTTGGCCCCAATAGACCTCAGTAGGAAAAAACACACCTAAATTGCGCATTTTCTGGCCTAAAATCCAGCTAAAAATTAAAGAAAAATCACACAGGTCTAAAATGGCCAAAATGCCGATGCAAGTAGTACAGAAAAACAGGTGAAAAGGTGGCCAAAAATCCTCATCTCAGCTGTGAGTGGGGCCACAAGGATATAGGTGACCTTCCTCAAGTCACATTGCTCTCCCTTCTGTGCCCCCCCCCATTGTTCTCCCTTCTGTGGTCCCCCCATTGTTCTCCCTTCTGTGGTCCCCCCCATTGTTCTCCCTTCTGTGGTCCTCCCATTGCACTCCCTTCGGTGGTCCTCCCATTGTTCTCCCTTTTGTGGTCCCCTCATTGCTCTCCCTTTCTGTGCCCCCCCCCCCCATTGCTCTCCCTTTCTGTAGTCCTCCCATTGTTCTCCCTTCTGTGGTCCTCCCATTGTTCTCCCTTCTGTGGTCCTCCCATTGCTCTCCCTTCTGTGGTCCTCCCATTATTCTCCCTTCTGTGGTCCTCCCATTGTTCTCCCTTCTGTGGTCCCCTCATTGCTCTCCCTTCCTGTGGCCCCCCATTGCTCTCCCTTTCTGTGGTCCTCCCATTGTTCTCCCTTCTGTGGTCCTCCCATTGTTCTCCCTTCTGTGGTCCTCCCATTGTTCTCCCTTCTGTGGTCCCCCCATTGTTCTCCCTTCTGTGGTCCCCCCATTGTTCTCCCTTCCGTAATCCTCCCATTAATCTCCCTTTCTGTGGTCCTTCCATTGATCTCCCTTTCTGTGGTCCTCCCATTGATCTCCCATTCTGTGGTCCTCCCATTGCTCCCCCTTTCCGTGGTCCCCCCATTGTTCTCCCTTCTGTGGCCCCCCATTGTTCTCCCTTCTGTGGTCCTCCCATTGTTCTCCCTTCTGTGGTCCCCCCATTGTTCTCCCTTCTGTGGTCCCCCATTGTTCTCCCTTCCGTAATCCTCCCATTGATCTCCCTTTCTGTGGTCCTTCCATTGATCTCCCATTCTGTGGTCCTCCCATTGCTCCCCCTTTCCGTGGTCCCCCCATTGTTCTCCCTTCTGTGGTTCCCCCATTGTTCTCCCTTCTGTGGCCCCCCATTGTTCTCCCTTCTGTGGTCCTCCCATTGTTCTCCCTTCTGTGGTCCCCCCATTGTTCTCCCTTCTGTGGTCCCCCCATTGTTCTCCCTTCCATAATCCTCCCATTGATCTCCCTTTCTGTGGTCCTTCCATTGATCTCCCTTTCTGTGGTCCTCCCATTGATCTCCCATTCTGTGGTCCTCCCATTGCTCCCCCTTTCCGTGGTCCCCCCATTGTTCTCCCTTCTGTGGTCCCCCCATTGTTCTCCCTTCTGTGGACCCCCCATTGTTCTCCTTTCTGTGGTCCTCCCATCATTCTCCCTTTCTGTGGTCCTCCCATTGATCTCCCTTTCTGTGGTCCTCCCATTGATCTCTCTTTCAGGTGGTCCTCCCATTGATCTCTCTTTCGCTAATCCTCCCATCGTTCTCCCTTTCTGTGATCCCCCCCCATTGCTCTCCCTTCTGTGGTCCCCCCATTGCTCTCCCTTCTGTGGTCCCCCCATTGCGCTCCCTTCTGTGGTCCCCCCATTGTTCTCCCTTCTGTGGTCCTCCCATCGCGCTCCCTTCTGTGATTCTCTCATTGTTCTACCTTTTATGACCCTCTCATTGTTCTCTCTTTCTGTGGTCCTCTCATTGTTCTCCCTTCTGTGGTCCTCCCATTGTTCTCCCTTCTGTGATCTTCTCATTGTTGGTTGATAATGGGGGAAGGGTAAAAGCAGGGAAGTGGGGGTTATATTGGGGTAATAGCAGGGAAGTGGGGGTAATAATGGGGGGTAATAGCATTGAAGTGGGGGTGATAATGGGGGGTTAATAGCAGGGAAATGGGGGTGATAATGGGGGCCGTCAGTACAGTATCTGTCTGGCTGCATCTATTTCTAAGAAATTCATTGATTGGGTTTTAAAGGAAAAGTCTGTTCAGAGAATTATGAAGACCGCCATTGACATCAGCAAAATTCTGATGGAGCCTACATACGGTCTTTTTTTCCCGAAGAAAAGCTCTCATCGGTCTTTTGCTGGCCAAAATTCTGACCATGTGTACGTGGTATAAGAGTATGAGTATGGAGGATGGAGTATGGAGGATGGAGTATGGAGGATGGAGTATGGAGGATGGAGTATGGAGTAGTGGCCGTTGGTTTTAGCAGTTAGTAGGTGATTGGTGAGTTTTAGGAGGGCAGTGTCAGTAGAATGTTGTGGGCGGAAGCCGGACTGTAGGGGGTCGAGGTGGTTGTTGTCCATGAGGTAGCGACTCATTTGGTCATGGACAAGGCGTTCAATGAGCTTGGAGGAAACGGGAGCGGGGAGATGGGTCTTAAGTTATTCAAACAGGTGGGGTCTAATGCGGGGTTTTTTTGAGTATGGGGGTAACCAGTGCATGTTTGAGCGGGGAAGGAAAGGAGTCGGAGGAGAGGGAGAGGTTAAAGATGTGGGTTAGGGATTTTAGGATACAGTGGGAAGGTGGTAGCAGTAATTGTGAGGGAACAGGTAGTGAGGTGGGCCATGGAGAGGAGTTGATTAACTTCATCGGTGGTAACTGGGCAGAAGGAGGACAGTATAGAGTGTGGTGTTGGACCTGATGTGTTGTGTTGGGGAGGAAGTTGAATTCTGGATATCTCCTTGTGAATTGTGCTGATTTTGCTTTTGAAATGGTTGGCAATCTGTTGAGATGTAAGCAAGTTGGTGGGTGGGGGCAGTGGGGGAGGGGGGTCGGTAAGCAAGTTGGTAGGTGGGGGCAGTGGGGGAGGGGGGTCGGTCAGCAAGTTGGTGGGTGGGGGCAGAGGGGGGTGAAGTAAGGAATTAAGGGTAGAAAAGAGTTGGCGAGGTTTGGATGAGAGGATTTCATGAGTGTTGTAATAGGTTTGTTTAGCAGTGTGGGGTCAGGAGTTGTATCTGAGAAGGGCAGATTTGTAGAGGGTAAAGTCTTGCAGGGACTTAGATTTACGCCACGCTCGCTCAGGTGCACGGCTGTGTCTCTTGAGACTTCTGGTGTCGTCTGTTTGCCAGGGTTGTGGCAGACGGGTCCGGGTTCTGTGTGTAGAAAGAGGAGCGAGTACGTCTAGGGAGGATGACAGCGGGGTGTGGTAGATGGAAGTGGTTAGGTCTGGGCAGGACAGGGGGTGTGATTTTGTCATAAAGGTCATCAGTAGCAGAGTGAAGAAGGGAAGGGTTGAGGTTGGGAAGGTTTCTGCGGGTCGTGGTTTGTGGGTTGGCGGCATGGCGTTGCCGTTGCGCGGGAGTGACGTCATCGCGGCTCTGACGAATGACAGCACCGGAGCAGCGAGACCCACCAAGAAGATGGAGGCTCCGTACACAAGGGGACAGCAGTGACATCGCTGGCTCCTGTGTCAGGTAAGTGACACATAATGGACTACTATGCGATGCGATGCGATGCGATGCATAGTAGTCCATTATGCTTTACCTTTGCAGGAAATCAAAGAGGAAGTAACACCCATCAGGATTTACTTCCTCTTTAAGGGATTTGGAGAGGAAAAGGTCATTGATAGAGGCTAGTTTGTTGAAGACTGAGCGGGCATTCCAGAGGTCACATGGAAGAGGGGGCCCGACTTGTGGAATCAGAGGAATTGGGATGAGAAGGTGGGAGTTAGGACTGTTGGAGGAGGTAGACAACCAATTTTGGGGGTGGGAATTGGGTGTGGGAGGGCCGGGGTTTGGTGCAATGTCCCCAGACATTAGAAGTAGTAGGAGGGTGAGGGTGGTAAGTCGGGAGTGGGATATATAGGGGGGCAGTGGGGTGGAAGTGGTGACACTGTGTGGGCTTAGAAGGAACAGGAGGTGATAAGTGCAGGAATATTGAGTGGGCAGAAGAGAGGGTGATATGTACAGGTTGGGGGCTGAAGGGGGGGGGGGGGGTAAATACATGAGAGTTTGAGGAGAGAGGGCTTTATAGCAAAGATTATTGTGAGCATGTTGGAGGGTGGGGGATGGGAATAGAAGGAAGGCTGAGGAGACGTATGCCGCGTGCACACGGCCGGATTTTCAGGCAGAAAAAGTCAGACGTAATCATTTCATTGGATATTCCGATGGTGTGTGGGGGCTTCATCTGACTTTTTTCTTCAAAAATTCTGATGGACCTAGAAATAGAACATGTTTTAAATCTTTCCGACGGAATCAATTCCTATTGGGAAATCCGTTTGTCGGTGTGCGGGTCCGATGGAGCAAATATGACGCAAGGGCAGCTATTGGCTACTGAACTTCCTTTTCTAGTCCCGTCGTACGTCATTGCGTTCGAAACGAATGGACTTTGGCGTGATCGTGTGTGCGGGCAAGTCCGTTCGGTCAGAACTCCGGAGTTTTTTGTGACGGAAGTTCCGGTCGCGCGTACGCGGCATTAAAGGATGAAGGGGAACTTCCTGTAAAATAGACGTGGAAGACGAATGTCTGGACTTACTTTTTGTAGCCGTTCCTTAGAGGAAGTGCCGAACATTTGTCACCGGAGTGACACTTTGCAGAGGGAGTGCCCAGCGCCCAAACCCTCGCCAGCCGCCCCAAGGGGTGATGTGGGGGCAGGGCCGGTGCTACCACTAGGCAAACTAGGCAGCCGCCTAGGGCGCACTTATGCCTGGGGGCACCAGGCCATTGGTGTTCCTACTCTCTTCTCTCTGCAGCAAGAAACTAAGTCTCAGCATCAGCAGACAGCCACCTTCGCACATATTGTCAGAGGTGCAGCCCGACTCCCTAATGAATGGAAGCGAGTCAACATTCATTGATGGGGACTGGTAGGCTGCATTGATGGGGACTGGTAGGCTGCATTGATGGGCGCTGGTAGGCTGCATTGATGGGGACTGGTAGGCTGCATTGATGGGGACTGGTAGGCTGCATTGATGGGCGTTGGTAGGCTGCATGGATGGGCGTTGGTAAGCTGCATGGATGGGCGTTGGTAAGCTGCATGGATGGGCGTTGGTAGGCTGCATTGATGGGGACTGGTAGGCTGCATGGATGGGTGTTGGTAGGCTGCATGGATGGGCGTTGGTAAGCTGCATGGATGGGCGTTGGTAAGCTGCATGGATGGGCGTTGGTAGGCTGCATGGATGGGCGTTGGTAGGCTGCATGGATGGGCGTTGGTAGGCTGCATTGATGGGCGTTGGTAGGCTGCATGGATGGGCGTTGGTAGGCTGCATGGATGGGCGTTGGTAGGCTGCATGGATGGGCGTTGGTAGGCTGCATTGATGGGCGTTGGTAGGCTGCATGGATGGGCGTTGGTAGGCTGCATTGATGGGCGTTGGTAAGCTGCATTGATGGGCGTTGGTAGGCTGCATTGATGGGCACTGGTGAGGCTGCATTGATGGGTGTTGGTAGGCTGCATGGATGGGTGTTGGTAGGCTGCATGGATGGGCGTTGGTAGGCTGCATGGATGGGCGTTGGTAGGCTGCATGGATGGGCGTTGGTAGGCTGCATTGATGGGCGTTGGTAGGCTGCATTGATGGGCACTGGTGAGGCTGCATTGATGGGCACTGGTGAGGCTGCATCGATGGGCGCTTCATTAAAAAGGTGGGGTATACATGGGCAGGGGAAAGGGGGTGGAGTCAGGGGTGGAGCCGGGGGGGGGCAGCAAAATGAGGTTTCGCCTAGGGTGACAAAAATCCTTGCACCAGCCCTGTGTGGGGGTGGGGAAGATTCATAATTTTTCAATTAGGAGCCTATAAAACCAATGGGGGGGGATTACAACTGGCCTGGACAGAGTGCAATGCAAGAGGGGGCAACAGGAGAAGGGTAAATGTCTGATCTTGTCCAGGGCAGCGTAATACAAGACAAGTGACACTTCCAAAAATTAACAAACAAGTACAGACAGCCGATTGAAATTCATAGTAAGGCGGAATTATTCTATTCATCTTCCGACAACAAATGTTGGATGTGCGCTTGTTGTCGGGAAGTCTGACCGTGTGTGTGCGCTCCATCGGACTTTCCCCCAACAAATGTTGGCTAGCGGGCTCTCAAGTTTTCCTCCAACAAAACTTTGTTGTCGGACTTTCCGATTGCGTGTACACAAGTCCTTCGCGCAAAAGCTCACGCATGCTCGGGAATCAAGCAGAAGGAGCCGCACCGGCGATGGAACTTCCTTTTTTCGCGGCTCGTCGTTCGTCTTGTACGTCGCCGCGTTCCCACGCTCGGAATTTTGGACCAACATTTGTGTTGGCCGTGTGCATGAAAGACAAGTAGTTGCAGCCAACAACCAGTTTGGACCAAAATCCACGGCTTTGTTGTCGGAAAGTCCGATCGTGTGTACGGGGCATCAGAGTTCAGCCCCACACACACCATCAGATTTTGTCTTCAGATTTACCAAAACCATGTAGTAGAAGGGCCGGCCTGGTTGAATACACAGTGAAACTCCTGAGGTGTGACCTCATATTATATGGTTTTGGTAAATCTGAAGGAAAAACTCAGCAGAACATCTGATAGTGTGTGTGGGGCTTAAGGGAATGTATTCCAGAGTTTAAAGGGGGTGTAAATCCTCGTGCATCCGATGCATCAAGGTGAAAAAACGTCTGCCACTGACCGGCCCCCCAGCCCCCCCCCCATTTTACTTACCTGAGCCCTGGAACTTGCCCCGGCGGGGACGCGCTGCCCCTCTGCCCGGGGTTCTCGGCTCTTGATTGGATTGATTGATAGCAGCGCAGCCATTGGCTTCTGCTGGTGTCAATCAAATCCAATGACACGGCTCCGGGGGGGGGGGGGGGGGGGGAGTCATATATTCAGTGCTTATGGACGTTGAATGCTGGACTCGGGAGCGCGCCGCAAGGTGACCCCCTCGGGAGAACGCTTCTCCTAGGGGGTTATCTGATGTGGGGAGGAGCCAACCAGGGGACCCCAGAAGAGGAGGATCGGGGGGGCACTCTGTGCAAAATGAGCCACACAGTGGAGGGAAGTATAACATGTTTTTTATTAAGAAAAACAAAAACAAAAAACAAACAAACCGATACAATCACTTTAAGAGAAGAGTGGGGTCTGTGCAGATACCAGAGGGAATGGAGAGTCAGGAAATCGCAGACCGCTACCGCGACTTTGTGTTCCATTATAACAATAATTATTATTATACAGGATTTATATAGCGCCAACAGTTTACACAATGCTTTACAGTGGTGACTGATGGTGATGGGGGATGGTCACTGATTGTGATGAGAGGGGTGAGGGGGGGTGAGAGGGGGGATGGTGACTGATGGTGATGGAGGGGATGATGGGGGAGTTGGTCAATGATAGCGATGAGGGGGGGTGAGGGGGGTTGGTGACTGATGGTGATGGGGGGGAGTGATGGGGGGATGGTGACTGATTGTGATGTTGGGTTGATGGGGGTGAGAGGGGGGATGATGACTGATGGTGATGGGGGGGTGAGGGGGGGTGGTGACTGATGGTGATGAGGGGGGGTGATGACTGATGGTGATGAGGGGGGTGAGGGGGGGTGGTGACTGATGGTGATGAGGGGGGGTGATGTGGGGGATGGTGACTGATGGTGAGGGGGGGTGAGGGGGGATGGTGACTGATGGTGAGGGGGGATGGTGACTGATGGTGATGGGAGGGTGATGGGGGGTGAGGGGGATGGTCACTGATGGTGATGGGGGGGTGAGAGGGGGGATGGTGACTGATGGTGCTGAGGGGGGTGATGGGGGGGGGTGGTGACTGATGGTGATGGGGGGGTGAGAGGGGGGATGGTGACTGATGGTGTTGAGGGGGGTGATGGGGGGGATGGTGACTGATGGTGATGGGGGGTGAGAGGGGGGGATGGTGACTGATGGTGTTGACGGGGGTGATAGGGGGGATGGTGACTGATGGTGATGGTGGGGTGAGAGGGGGGGGTGGTGACTGATGATGATGGGGGGAGAGGGGGGATAGCGGCTGATGGTGATGGGGGTGGTGACTGATGGTGATGGGGGGGTGATGGTGGGTGAGGGGGGATTGTCACTGATGGTGATGGGGGGTGAGGGGGGGATGGTCACTGATGGTGATGGGGGGTGAGGGGGGATGGTGATGAGGGGGGGTGAGGGGGGGATGGTGACTGATGGTGATGGGGGGGTGATGGGGGTCAGGGGGGATGGTCACTGATGGTGATGGGGGGTGATGGGGGGTGAGGGGGGGGTGGTCACTGATGGTGATGGGGGGTGAGAGGGGGATGGTGACTGATGGTGATGGGGGGGTGATGGGGGGGTGATGGGGGTCAGGGGGGGATGGTCACTGATGGTGATGGGGGGGTGATGGGGGGATGGTCACTGATGGTGATGGGGGGTGATGGGGGGATGGTGACTGATGGTGATGGGGGGTGATGGGGGGATGGTCACTGATGGTGATGGGGGGTGATGGGGGGATGGTGACTGATGGTGATGGGGGGTCGGGGGGGGTGGTCACTGATGGTGATGGGGGGGTGATGGGATGGTCACTGATGGTGATGGGGATGAGGGGGGATGGTGATGAGGGGGGTGAGGGGGGATGGTGACTGATGGTGATGGGGGGTCAGGGGGGGATGGTCACTGATGGTGATGGGGGGGTGATGGGGAGTGAGGGGGGGATGGTCACTGATGGTGATGGGGGTGAGGGGGGATGGTGATGAGGGGGGGTGAGGGGGGATGGTGACTGATGGTGATGGGGGGTCAGGGGGGGATGGTCACTGATGGTGATGGGGGGTGAGGGGGGGATGGTCACTGATGGTGATGGGGGGTCAGGGGGGGATGGTCACTGATGGTGATGGGGGGTGATGGGGGGGATGATGACTGGGAGTCGCAGTGTCGGGATCCGTTCACATTGGATTTTCTGGATGTAAACAAGAAGAGGTCGGAGACGATGACAGAAGTGCGTGTTTCGGTGTTCTGCGTCTCTATAATCCGCTCCCTGATCCTCCGCTGGGTGGAACGCCGTTTAACCCCCGCCGCTCTGAGCTCTCTGAGGGAGCCGGGACGCCGTGGGTGGGTGACATTCTGCGTGACAAACCAAACGCCCCAAAATTCATAAACAGGACGCGCCGTCTGCCAGCGGGGAGCGCGGGAAAAGGGATGACATTGTAAAGCCATAATAAACCCAAAACAAACATTTATTACATCACAGATTACCGGTTCTTAGATGTGACGGCTGCATTAGTCTTATTTTTAGGCTTTCTTTCTTCTATTTTCTTCTGGTGATCCTGCAGATGTATCAGGCTGGGATGACTCTACACATGTGGGCAGCGGGGGGTCCGGTCCTCACTCACCGCTTCAGCTCCGATTTCAGCCAGAATTTTTGGCCGGATTCCGACCGGAAACAGAGCAGACGATGCACAGGACGGCGGAGATGTGTGAACTGTATCCATAGAGAGCCGGTCAGTATTTCCTGCTATTGGGAATCGGATGTGGGGAAGACAGCCTTAGTTGGAGGGATGAGACCCGCCGGTTCCCACTGACTGGGGTGCTTACAATGATCAGCTTTTATTGATGTATTGTGATCATCCATGAAACTCCCAGTTCTGGACATCAACCAGTATTAGATATACATCATTATTACATCGTATGTCCCCCATCATTGTGTGGTCTATATGAGTGATCTCCATGTTTGGTCTCTAGGGATGAGCCGAACACCCCCCCCGGTTCGGTTCGCACCAGAACTTTCGAACGGACCATTGAAGTCTATGGGACTCGAATGTTCGAAATTAAAAGTGCTAATTTTAACGGCTAATATGCAAGATACTGTCCTAAAAAGGGTTTGGGGACCCGGGTCCTGCCCCAGGGGACATGGGTCAATGCCCAAATTTTTTTCCTAAAACGTCCGGGAGCACTGATTTTAATGACGATTAAAGTGAAATATTCCTTTAAATATGGTGCCTGGGGGGTGTCTGTAGTATGCCTGTGAAGTGCCACGTGTTTCCCGTGTTTAGAACAGTCCCTGCACAAAATGACATTTAATGGAAAAAAAAGTCATTTCAAACTGCTTGCGGTTTTAATGTTATATCTGGTTCCTGCAATATGGATGAAAATCATTGAGAAAAATGGCATGGGTAGCCCTCCCTGCCCATTACCAGCCCCTTTGGGTCTTGTACGCATATTAAGGGGAACCCCGTACCCATATTAAAAAAAGGAAAGGCGTGGGGCCCCCAGGTCCTATATACTCAGAACAGCAGTATACAGGCGGTGCAAACAAGACAGGGACTGTGTAGGTTTGTTGTGTTAAGTTGAATCTGTTTGTAATTTTGCTAGCTGTGGGTGATCCAAGAATGATTCATCTTTATGAAGGTCAGTCGATCAACTGATTCGGTGGACAGGCACACCCTGTGATCGGTTACAAAGCCACCAGCAGCACTGAAGGTGCGTTCCGAAAGAACGCTGGATGCAGGACAGGCCAGTAGCTCAATTGCATACTGTGCAAGCTCTGGCCAGTGATCCATCCTCAAGACCCAGTAAGCCAGAGGATTTTCAGTGGGAAAGGTGTCCAAGTCGGACCTTGCCCCTAGGTATTCCTGCACCATGTAAATCAGACGCTGGGGATGGGTGCTGGAACCGATCATACCTTGGGGCTGCGGACTAAAAAATTGTCTGAAAGCATCAGTCAGACGGCCACCTTCTCCACCGCTCCTTCTGACCGATGCCTCAGCAACACGTTGTCCAGGACCAGGAGTTTGTAACCTCCCAGTCTCTGGGAACAAATTGGACAGACCTTTCTGCAAGGCCTCCCGGAGATGTCTCATCCTCTGCTCCCTCTGCGATGGCAAGATAAGGTCGGCAACCTTACCCTTGTACCGTGGATCAAGGAGAGTGGCCAGCCAGTAATGGTCCCTATCCTTGATCCGAAGAATACGAGGATCCTTCCGCAGGCTTTGCAGGATCAGGGAGGCCATGCAGCGTAGGATAGCTGAGACATTCGGTCCGGAGTCCTCTGGGTCACTAAGGGCAACATGATCCGCAGCTACCTCCTCCCAGCCACGTACAAGTCCACGGGTTTCTTGGGACTGTAAATCATCCCTGCAAGACTGCTGCTGCTGATGCTGATGCTGAGTGCCAGCCTCCACCTCCATGCTGACACAATCCCCCTCCTCGTCCTCTTCCTGTGTGATGGGTGGGACAGCAGGAACACTGTCTGGATAAAGGGGGCCTTGAGAGGCAAGGAAGTCCTCCTCTTCCTGCCTCTGTGCTGCCTCAAGTGCCCTGTCCATTATTCCATGCAGCGTATGCTCCAACAGGTGGACAAGAGGTACAGTGTCACTGATGCATGCACTGTCACTGCTCACCATCCTTGTGGCCTCCTCAAACGGTGACAGGACAGTGCATGCATCCCTGATCAAAAACCGAGCTCCCCTGACCCTGTCCTGGTGCCGTAGTCGCACAGGTACTCATTGATGGCCCTCTGCTGCGTGTGCAGCTGCTGCAGCATGGCCAACTTGGGGTTCCACCTGGTGGGCATGTCACACATAAGGCAGTTCTTGGGCAGGTTCAACTCCTTTTGGAGCTCAGTCAGCCGAGCACAGGCATTAAATGATTGGTGGAAATGCACACAGACTTTCCTGGCCTGCTCCAGGACATCCTGTAAGCCGGGGTACCTGCCCAAGAACCGCTGCACCACCAGGTTAAGGACATGAGCCACACAGGGCACATGAGTCAGTTGTCCCTGACGGAGGGCGGAGAGGAGGTTGGTGCCATTGTCGCAAACCACCATTCCTGGCTTAAGCTGGCGTGGCGTCAACCATGGCCTGCCCCTGCAGAGCTGACAAAACATCCGCCCCAGTGTGGCTCCTGTCCCCCAAACAAACCAGCGCAAGCCTACGGAGCACCGCTGGTTCCAAGGACAGAGCACTGGAAGAGGCAATGGAGGAAGAAGAGGAGGGGGTGGAGGAGAGAGGTGTGTCACAACCAATAGTAGCATTTTCGAGGCGTGGTGGCGGAACAACCTCCAACACTACTGCACCTTGTCCTGCATCCTTCCCAGCTGCCAGAAGAGTGACCCAATGGGCCATGAATGACAGGTAAAGTCCCTGTCCATGCCTGCTGGACCATGAGTCAGCGGTAATATGCACCTTACCGCTGACTGCCCTGTCCAGCGAGGCATGGACATTGCCTGCCACATGCCGGTAGCGTTTGGGGACCTGCCACAGAGGAACCGCACATTGTACAAACTCACGGAAGGGGGCCGAGTCTATCAACTGAAAAGGTAACAGTTGAAGTGCTATCAATTTAGCCAAGCTAGCATTCAACCGCTGGGCATGTGGATGGCTGGGAGTGAACTTCTTTCGACGGTCCAGCAGCTGGGGCAGGGAAATTTGCCAGCTACAATCGGACGTGAGTGTACTGCTAGCAGATTGCCCGCAAGTACTTGGCTGTGACACACCTAATTCTACACCTTCATTCCTCTCAGAGCAGGTTTCAGAGAGGACTGAAGGTCTAGTGGGGTTGGAGATCCCAGCTGATGAGGAGCAAGGAGAGGTCCGCTTTGTTCTTTGGTGATGGTCTTTGAGGTACGCTTGCCAACCAGCTGCATGGCAGGTCAACATATGTCTGGTCAAGCATGTGGTGCCCAAGCGATGTTTTGGCCACGCGAGATACGCTTGAGACATATGTTGCAAATAGCAGTGGTGCGATCTGATGCATTTGTCTCAAAAAAGGCCCATACCAAAGAACTTTTGGAATAACGCGCAGAGGCAGCGCCCTGCACAGGCGGAGCTCTGCGGTGTGATTCAGTCGGTGTGCTGCCCCTAAGCTGGCCCCTGGAGGGCATCCTGCCTCGTTGGAGATGTGCCTCCTCCTCCTCCTCCTCCTCCTCCTCCCTCCTTCCAGGCACCCACGTGGAGTCAGTGCCCTCATCATCCCCTCCCTCTTCATCGCTGGAGCAAACCTGGCAGTATGCTGCAGCTTGTGGAACATGACTGCCACATTGCTGTCCTTCTTGAGCATCCCCTCTCTCTGTGCTCACGCTACTGCCTTCCTCTAGCTGAGTGTCATCATCAGAGGCTACAAAACACTGGGCATCCTCCTGGAGCATGTACCCAACACTGTGCTCAAAGAGTTCAGGAGACTCCTCAGGAGGACGTGGTGGGTCTAGGGAAGGAGTCACTGATGATGACATTGAGAGGAGGGAAGACGATGCGTTGGCAGCTGCTTTGCTACTACCCTGAGACTGGGTGAGAGAGGATGAGGAGGATGAAGAGGGCTTGGTCATCCACTCTACCAAGTAATTGGCATGTTGCGGTTCAACATGTCCAGCTGCAGAAAAGAAGGACAAGCGTGTCCCATGGCCACGTGCTGATGACAATGCACCGCGTCCACGACCAGCACTGTTGTCTCTAGACACAGAGTCTGCTTGCCCTCTTTTATCGGCTCGCGCCTGTGTGGTCTCTATGTGTGGTCTCTATGAGTGGTCTCTATGAGTGCTCTATGTGTGGTCTCTATGAGTGGTCTCTATTTGTGGTCTCTATTTGTGGTCTCTGTGTGTGGTCTCTATGAGTGGTCTCTATGAGTGGTCTCTATGCGTGGTCTCTATGCGTGGTCTCTATGCGTGGTCTCTATGTGTGTTCTCTATGAGTGGTCTCTATTTGTGGTCTCTATGAGTGGTCTCTATGAGTGATCTCTATGAGTTGTCTCTATGTGTGGTCTCTATGAGTGGTCCCTATGAGTGGTCTCTATGTGTGGTCTCTATGTGTGGTTTCTATGTGTGGTCTCTATGTGTGGTCTTTATGTGTGTTCTCTATGAGTGGTCTCTATGAGTGATCTCTATGAGTTGTCTTTATGTTTGGTCTCTATGAGTGCTCTATGTGTGGTCTCTATGTGTGATCTCTATGAGTGATCTATATGTGTGGTCTCTATGTGTGTTTTTTATGTGTGTTCTCTATGAGTGGTCTCTATTTGTGGTCTCTATGAGTGGTCTCTATGAGTGATCTCTATGTGGGGTCTCTATGTGTGGTCTCTATGTGTGGTCCCTATGAGTGGTCCCTATGAGTGGTCCCTATGAGTGGTCCCTATGTGTGGTCTCTATGAGTGGTCTCTATGTGTGTTCTCTTTGTGTGTTCTCTATGAGTGAACTCTATGAGTGGTCTCTATGTGTGGTCTATATGAGTGTTCTCTATGAGTTGTCTCTATTTGTGGTTTCTATGTGTGGTCTCTATGTGTGGTCTCTATGAGTGGTCTCTATGAGTGGTCTCTATGTGTGGTCTCTATGAGTGGTCTTTATGTGTGGTCTTTATGTGTGGTCTCTATGAGTGGTCTCTATGTGTGGTCTCTATGTGTGGTCTTTATGTGTGGTCTCTATGTGTGGTCTCTATGTGTGGTCTCTATGTGTGGTCTCTATGAGTGCTCTATGTGTGGTCTCTATGAGTGGTCTCTATGAGTGATCTCTATGAGTGATCTCTATGAGTGGTCTCTATGTGTGGTCTCTATGAGTGGTCCCTATGTGTGGTCTCTATGAGTGGTCTCTATATGTGTGTTCTCTTTGTGTGTTCTCTATGAGTGAACTCTATGTGTGTTCTCTATGAGTGGTCTCTATTTGTGTTCTCTATGAGTGAACTCTATGTGTGGTCTCTATGAGTGGTCTCTATTTGTGTTCTCTATGAGTGAACTCTATGTGTGGTCTCTATGAGTGGTCTCTATTTGTGGTCTCTATGAGTGTTCTCTATGAGTTGTCTCTATGAGTGGTCTCTGTGTGTGCTCGCTATGAGTGGTCTCTATGAGTGGTCTCTATTTGTGGTCTCTATGAGTGGTCTCTATGCGTGGTCTCTATGTGTGGTCTTTATGTGTGTTCTCTATGAGTGGTCTCTATTTGTGGTCTCTATGAGTGGTCTCTATGAGTGATCTCTATGAGTGGTCCCTATGAGTGGTCTCTATGTGTGGTCTCTATGTGTGATCTCTATGAGTGGTCCCTATGAGTGGTCTCTATGTGTGGTCTCTATGTGTGGTCTCTATGAGTGCTCTATGAGTGCTCTATGTGTGGTCTCTATGTGTGATCTCTATGAGTGATCTATATGTGTGGTCTCTATGTGTGTTTTTTATGTGTGTTCTCTATGAGTGGTCTCTATTTGTGGTCTCTATGAGTGGTCTCTATGAGTGATCTCTATGTGTGGTCTCTATGTGGGGTCTCTATGTGTGGTCTCTATGTGTGGTCTCTATGTGTGGTCCCTATGAGTGGTCCCTATGAGTGGTCCCTATGTGTGGTCCCTATGAGTGGTCTCTATGTGTGTTCTCTTTGTGTGTTCTCTATGAGTGAACTCTATGAGTGGTCTCTATGTGTGGTCTATATGAGTGTTCTCTATGAGTTGTCTCTATTTGTGGTTTCTATGTGTGGTCTCTATGTGTGGTCTCTATGTGTGGTCTCTATGAGTGGTCTATATGTGTGGTCTCTATGTGTGGTCTCTATGAGTGGTCTTTATGTGTGGTCTTTATGTGTGGTCTCTATGAGTGGTCTCTATGTGTGGTCTTTATGTGTGGTCTTTATGTGTGGTCTCTATGTGTGGTCTCTATGAGTGCTCTATGTGTGGTCTCTATGAGTGGTCTCTATTTGTGGTCTCTATTTGTGGTCCCTATGAGTGGTCTCTATGAGTGATCTCTATGAGTGATTGGTCTCTATGTGTGGTCTCTATGAGTGGTCCCTATGTGTGGTCTCTATGAGTGGTCTCTATATGTGTGTTCTCTTTGTGTGTTCTCTATGAGTGAACTCTATGTGTGGTCTCTATGAGTGGTCTCTATTTGTGGTCTCTATGAGTGTTCTCTATGAGTTGTCTCTATGAGTGGTCTCTGTGTGTGGTCTTTATGTGTGTTCTCTATGAGTGGTCTCTATTTGTGGTCTCTATGAGTGGTCTCTATGAGTGATCTCTATGAGTGGTCCCTATGTGTGGTCTCTATGTGTGGTCTCTATGTGTGGTCTCTATGAGTGCTCTATGTGTGGTCTCTATGTGTGGTCTCTATGAGAGCTCTATGTGTGATCTCTATGAGTGATCTATATGTGTGGTCTCTATGTGTGTTTTTTATGTGTGTTCTCTATGAGTGGTCTCTATTTGTGGTCTCTATGAGTGATCTCTATGTGTGGTCTCTATGTGGGGTCTCTATGTGTGGTCTCTATGTGTGGTCCCTATGAGTGGTCCCTATGAGTGGTCCCTATGTGTGTTCTCTTTGTGTGTTCTCTATGAGTGAACTCTATGAGTGGTCTCTATGTGTGTTCTCTTTGTGTGTTCTCTATGAGTGAACTCTATGAGTGGTCTCTATGTGTGGTCTATATGAGTGTTCTCTATGAGTTGTCTCTATTTGTGGTCTCTATGCGTGGTCTCTATTTGTGGTCTCTATGAGTGCTCTATGAGTGATCTCTATGAGTTGTCCCTATGTGTGGTCTCTATGTGTGGTCTTTATGAGTGGTCCCTATGTGTGTCCTCTATGTGTGGTCTCTATATGTGTGTTCTCTTTGTGTGTTCTCTATGAGTGGTCTCTATTTGTGGTCTCTATGAGTGGTCTCTATGAGTGGTCTCTATGAGTGGTCTCTATGAGTGGTCACTATTTGTGGTCTCTATGAGTGGTCTCTATGCGTGGTCTCTATTTGTGGTCTCTATGAGTGGTCTCTATAGCACAGTCTCTGTCATCTAAATGAAATTCTTCCATCTGAAGTTCCTGGTTGATCCTGCCACTCCCCTTTCTTCCATCTTCTAAACTGACCACACTAAGTACAGAAGCTGAGCTGTGGAAGGGTTCATGCACACTGCATCTCAAAGAAGCTCAGAGAAGCTGAAAGAAGCCCTGAGAAGCTCAATTAAGCTGAAGAAACGCTCAGAGAAGCTCAAAGAGGCTAAAAAAAAGCTCAAAGAATCTCAAAGAAGCTTAGAGGAAGCCCCGAGAAGTGGCTCCTACCGGCCTTTGAGCATTTTTGAGCTCTCTCTTTTTTTTTTGCTTGGAAACTCCCCTCCATGTTAGCCCAATGTGCCCATCATAGGTGTGCGCAGCCTATGGCGTTAGGGCTGCACCCCAAAGCTCAAGCACACTGAAGCATAGTAAACTAGATCCGGGCTGCTCTGTGCAAAATGCTTACAGAACAGATAATGTAACATGTTTGTTATTTTTAAAAGATAAAATTCAATTCTTTCTCATCACTTATTAGAATTCAGAAACACTTTCATTATCCTAGTCCTATGAGTGACAGAGAGCCGAGGCTGATCGCCGGGTTTTCAATGATTTCAGAATGTTACATTGTGTCTGTTTATGTTGTGGAGCTTTTGTTACAAGTTTAATACATTTTACATTTTATTTTGATACAATATAATAAAGAGAGATCCTGCTTTGGTGTGTGATGGGTTTGGTGTGTGTGATGTGATGTGATGTGTGTGATGTGTGATGCGATGTGTCATGTGTGTGATGTGATATGTGTGATGTGTGTGGTGTGTGATGTGATGTTATGTGTGTGATGTGATGTATGTGATGTGTGATGTGTGGTGTGATGTGTGATGTGATGTTATGTGTGTGATGTGATGTATGTGATGTGTGATGTGGTGTGTGATGTGATGTGTGAGGTGTGATGTGTCCCGTGATGTGTGGTGTGATGTGTGGTGTGATGTGTGGTGTGATGTGTGGTGTGATGTGTGGTGTGATGTGCGATGTGATGTGTGATGGGATGTGTGGTGTGTGATGTGTGGTGTGATGTGTGGTGTGATGTGTGATGTGATGTGTGATGTGTGATGTGATGTGTGTGATGTGATGTGTGTGATGTGTGATGTGATGTGTGATGTGATGTAATGTGTGATGTGTGATGTGATGTGTGATGTGATGTGATGTGATGTGTGATGTGATGTGATGTGTGGTGTGGTGTGATGTGATGTGATGTGATGTGTGATGTGATGTGATGTGATGTGTGATGTGATGTGATGTGTGATGTGATGTGTGGTGTGATGTGTGATGTGTGATGTGTGATGTGATGTGTGTGATGTGTGATGTGATGTGTGATGTGATGTAATGTGTGATGTGTGATGTGATGTGTGATGTGATGTGATGTGATGTGTGATGTGATGTGATGTGTGGTGTGATGTGTGATGTGATGTGTGATGTGTGATGTGATGTGTGATGTGATGTGTGATGTGATGTGTGATGTGTGATGTGATGTGTGATGTGTGATGTGATGTGTGATGTGATGTGATGTGTGGTGTGTGATGTGTGATGTGATGTGATGTGATGTGATGTGTGATGTGTGATGTGTGGTGTGATGTGATGTGTGATGTGTGATGTGATGTGATGTGTGGTGTGATGTGTGATGTGTGATGTGTGATGTGATGTGATGTGATGTGTGATGTGATGTGATGTGTGATGTGTGATGTGATGTGTGATGTGATGTGTGATGTGATGTGATGTGATGTGTGATGTGTGATGTGTGATGTGATGTGATGTGTGATGTGTGATGTGTGATGTGTGATGTGATGTGTGGTGTGATGTGATGTGTGGTGTGATGTGTGTGATGTGTGATGTGATGTGATGTGTGATGTGTGATGTGATGTGTGATGTGATGTGTGATGTGATGTGATGTGATGTGTGATGTGTGATGTGTGATGTGATGTGATGTGTGATGTGTGATGTGTGATGTGTGATGTGATGTGTGGTGTGATGTGATGTGTGGTGTGATGTGTGTGATGTGTGATGTGATGTGATGTGTGATGTGATGTGTGATGTGTGATGTGATGTGTGTGATGTGTGATGTGATGTGTGATGTGTGATGTGATGTGTGATGTGATGTGTGATGTGTGATGTGTGATGTGTGATGTGATGTGTGATGTGTGATGTGTGATGTGATGTGTGATGTGTGATGTGTGATGTGATGTGATGTGTGGCGTGATGTGTGATGTGTGATGTGATGTGATGTGTGATGTGATGTGATGTGTGATGTGTGATGTGATGTGATGTGTGATGTGATGTGATGTGTGATGTGATGTGATGTGTGATGTGATGTGATGTGTGATGTAATGTGATGTGTGGTGTGTGATGTGTGGTGTGATGTGTGATGTGATGTGATGTGTGATGTGTGATGTGATGTGATGTGTGATGTGTGATGTGATGTGTGATGTGTGATGTGATGTGTGATGTGATGTGTGATGTGATGTGTGATGTGTGATGTGTGATGTGATGTGATGTGTGATGTGTGATGTGTGATGTGTGATGTGATGTGATGTGTGATGTGATGTGATGTGTGTGTGTGATGTGTGATGTGATGTGATGTGATGTGTGATGTGTGATGTGTGGTGTGATGTGTGTGATGTGTGATGTGATGTAATGTGTGATGTGTGATGTGATGTGTGATGTGTGATGTGATGTGATGTGTGTGTGTGATGTGATGTGTGATGTGTGATGTGATGTGTGATGTGATGTGATGTGTGGTGTGTGATGTGTGATGTGATGTGATGGTGATGTGATGTGTGATGTGTGATGTGTGGTGTGATGTGATGTGTGATGTGTGATGTGATGTGATGTGTGGTGTGATGTGTGATGTGTGATGTGTGATGTGATGTGATGTGATGTGTGATGTGATGTGATGTGTGGTGTGATGTGATGTGTGATGTGATGTGTGATGTGATGTGATGTGATGTGTGATGTGTGATGTGTGATGTGATGTGATGTGTGATGTGTGATGTGTGATGTGATGTGTGTGTGATGTGATGTGTGTGTGATGTGTGTGATGTGTGATGTGATGTGATGTGTGATGTGTGATGTGATGTGTGATGTGTGATGTGATGTGTGTGATGTGTGATGTGATGTGTGTGATGTGTGATGTGATGTGTGATGTGTGATGTGTGATGTGATGTGATGTGTGGCGTGATGTGTGATGTGTGATGTGATGTGTGATGTGATGTGATGTGTGATGTGATGTGTGATGTGGATGTGTGATGTGATGTGATGTGTGATGTGATGTGATGTGTGATGTGTGATGTGATGTGATGTGTGATGTGATGTGTGATGTGTGATGTGTGATGTGATGTGATGTGTGATGTGATGTGTGATGTGTGATGTGATGTGATGTGTGATGTGATGTGATGTGTGATGTGATGTGTGATGTGATGTGTGATGTGATGTGATGTGTGATGTGATGTGATGTGTGATGTGTGATGTGTGATGTGATGTGATGTGTGATGTGATGTGATGTGTGATGTAATGTGATGTGTGGTGTGTGATGTGTGGTGTGATGTGTGATGTGATGTGATGTGTGATGTGTGATGTGATGTGTGATGTGTGATGTGTGATGTGATGTGTGATGTGATGTGTGATGTGTGATGTGTGATGTGTGATGTGATGTGTGATGTGTGATGTGTGATGTGATGTGGATGTGTGATGTGTGATGTGATGTGATGTGTGATGTGATGTGTGATGTGTGATGTGATGTGAGTGTGATGGATGTGATGTGGTGATGTGATGTGTGATGTGATGTGTGATGTGATGTGATGTGTGATGTGATGTGATGTGTGATGTGTGATGTGTGATGTGATGTGATGTGTGATGTGATGTGATGTGTGATGTAATGTGATGTGTGGTGTGTGATGTGTGGTGTGATGTGTGATGTGATGTGATGTGTGATGTGTGATGTGATGTGTGATGTGTGATGTGTGATGTGATGTGTGATGTGATGTGTGATGTGATGGGATGAGTGATGTGATGTGTGATGTGATGTGTGATGTGATGTGATGTGTGATGTGTGATGTGATGTGTGATGTGTGATGTGATGTGTGATGTGATGTGTGATGTGATGTGTGATGTGTGATGTGATGTGATGTGTGAGATGTGATGTGTGATGTGTGATGTGATGTGATGTGTGATGTGATGTGATGTGTGGTGTGTGATGTGTGATGTGATGTGATGTGATGTGTGATGTGTGATGTGTGGTGTGATGTGTGATGTGTGATGTGATGTGATGTGTGATGTGATGTGATGTGTGGTGTGTGATGTGTGATGTGATGTGATGTGATGTGTGATGTGTGATGTGTGGTGTGATGTGTGATGTGATGTGTGATGTGATGTGATGTGTGATGTGTGATGTGTGATGTGTGATGTGTGATGTGTGATGTGATGTGATGTGTGATGTGATGTGATGTGTGGTGTGTGATGTGTGATGTGATGTGATGTGATGTGTGATGTGTGGTGTGATGTGTGATGTGATGTGATGTGATGTGATGTGTGATGTGTGATGTGTGATGTGTGATGTGTGATGTGATGTGTGATGTGATGTGTGATGTGTGATGTGATGTGATGTGTGGCGTGATGTGTGATGTGTGGTGTGTGATGTGATGTGTGATGTGTAGTGTGTGATGTGTGATGTGTGATGTGTGATGTGTGATGTGTGATGTGATGTGTAATGTGTGATGTGTGATGTGTGATGTGTGATGTGATGAGTGATGTGATGTGTGTGATGTGTGATGTGATGTGTGATGTGATGTGATGTGTGATGTGTGATGTCATGTGTGATGTGTGATGTGTGATGTGATGTGATGTGTGATGTGTGATGTGATGTGATGTGTGATGTCATGTGTGATGTGTGATGTGATGTGATGTGTGATGTGATGTGTGATGTGATGTGATGTGTGATGTGTGATGTGATGTGTGATGTGATGTGTGATGTGATGTGATGTGATGTGATGTGTGATGTGTGATGTGTGATGTGATGTGATGTGTGATGTGTGATGTGTGGTGTGATGTGTGATGTGATGTGTGATGTGATGTGATGTGTGATGTGTGATGTGTGATGTGTGATGTGTGGTGTGATGTGTGATGTGATGTGTGATGTGATGTGATGTGTGATGTGTGATGTGTGATGTGTGATGTGTGATGTGTGATGTGTGGTGTGATGTGTGATGTGATGTGTGATGTGATGTGATGTGTGATGTGTGATGTGTGATGTGATGTGATGTGTGATGTGATGTGTGATGTGTGATGTGATGTGATGTGTGGCATGATGTGTGATGTGTGGTGTGTGATGTGATGTGTGATGTGTAGTGTGTGATGTGTGATGTGTGATGTGTGATGTGATGTGTAATGTGTGATGTGTGATGTGTGATGTGATGAGTGATGTGATGTGTGTGATGTGTGATGTGATGTGTGATGTGATGTGTGATGTGATGTGATGTGTGATGTGTGATGTGATGTGATGTGTGATGTCATGTGTGATGTGTGATGTGATGTGATGTGTGATGTGTGATGTGATGTGTGATGTGATGTGTGATGTGATGTGATGTGTGATGTGTGATGTGATGTGTGATGTGATGTGTGATGTGATGTGATGTGATGTGATGTGATGTGTGATGTGTGATGTGTGATGTGATGTGATGTGTGATGTGATGTGATGTGTGATGTGTGATGTGATGTGATGTGTGATGTCATGTGTGATGTGTGATGTGATGTGATGTGTGATGTGTGATGTGATGTGTGAGTGATGTGATGTGATGTGATGTGTGATGTGTGATGTGATGTGTGATGTGATGTGTGATGTGATGTGATGTGTGATGTGTGATGTGATGTGTGATGTGATGTGTGATGTGTGATGTGTGATGTGATGTGTGATGTGATGTGATGTGATGTGTGATGTCATGTGTGATGTGATGTGATGTGTGATGTGATGTGATGTGTGATGTGTGATGTCATGTGTGATGTCATGTGTGATGTGTGATGTGTGATGTGATGTGTGATGTGATGTGATGTGTGATGTGATGTGTGATGTCATGTGTGATGTGTGATGTGATGTGTGATGTCATGTGTGATGTGTGATGTCATGTGTGATGTGTGATGTCATGTGTGATGTGATGATGTGATGTGATGATGTGATGTGTGATGTGTGATGTGATGTGTGATGTGATGTGTGATGTGTGATGTGTGATGTGATGTGTGATGTGTGTGTGATGTGTGATGTCATGTGTGATGTGTGATGTGTGATGTGATGTGTGATGTCATGTGTGATGTGATGTGATGTGTGGTGTGTGATGTGTGATGTGATGTGGTGTGATGTGTGATGTGTGGTGTGATGTGTGATGTGATGTGTGATGTGATGTGATGTGTGATGTGATGTGATGTGATGTGTGATGTCATGTGATGTGTGATGTCATGTGTGATGTGTGATGTGTGATGTCATGTGTGATATGATGTCATGTGTGATGTGTGATGTCATGTGTGATGTGATGTGATGTGTGATGTGTGATGTGATGTGTGATGTGTGATGTGTGATGTGATGTGATGTGTGATGTGTGATGTGATGTGTGATGTGTGATGTGTGATGTGATGTGTGATGTGTGATGTGTGATGTGATGTGATGTGTGATGTGTGATGTGATGTGTGATGTCATGTGTGATGTGTGATGTGATGTGTGATGTCATGTGTGATGTGTGATGTCATGTGTGATGTGTGATGTCATGTGTGATGTGTGATGTGATGTGTGATGTCATGTGTGATGTGTGATGTCATGTGTGATGTGATGTGTGATGTGTGATGTGTGATGTCATGTGTGATGTGATGTGTGATGTGTGATGTGATGTGTGATGTGATGTGTGATGTGTGATGTGATGTGTGATGTCATGTGTGATGTGTGATGTGTGATGTGATGTGTGATGTCATGTGTGATGTGTGATGTGATGTGATGTGTGGTGTGTGATGTGTGATGTGATGTGGTGTGATGTGTGATGTGTGGTGTGATGTGTGATGTGATGTGTGATGTGATGTGATGTGTGATGTGATGTGATGTGATGTGTGATGTCATGTGTGATGTGTGATGTGTGATGTCATGTGTGATATGATGTGTGATGTGTGATGTGATGTGATGTGTGATGTGTGATGTGATGTGTGATGTGTGATGTGTGATGTGATGTGTGATGTGTGATGTGTGATGTGATGTGATGTGTGATGTGTGATGTGATGTGTGATGTGTGATGTGTGATGTGATGTGTGATGTGTGATGTGTGATGTGTGATGTGATGTGATGTGTGATGTGATGTGTGATGTGTGATGTGTGATGTGTGATGTCATGTGTGATGTGTGATGTGTGATGTCATGTGTGATGTGATGTGTGATGTCATGTGTGATGTGATGTGATGTGTGGTGTGATGTGTGATGTGATGTGTGATGTGTGATGTGTGATGTGATGTGTGATGTCATGTGTGATGTGATGTGATGTGTGGTGTGATGTGTGATGTGATGTGTGATGTGTGATGTGTGATGTGTGATGTGATGTGTGATGTGATGTGTGATGTCATGTGTGATGTGATGTGATGTGTGGTGTGATGTGTGATGTGATGTGTGATGTGTGATGTGTGATGTGTGATGTGATGTGTGATGTGATGTGATGTGTGATGTCATGTGTGATGTGTGATGTGATGTGTGATGTCATGTGTGATGTGTGATGTGTGATGTGTAATGTGTGATGTGATGTGTGATGTGTGATGTGTGATGTGATGTGTGATGTGTGATGTGTGATGTGATGTGTGATGTGATGTGTGATGTGTGATGTGATGTGTGATGTGTGATGTGATGTGTGATGTGTGATGTGTGATGTGATGTGTGATGTGATGTGTGATGTGTGATGTGATGTGTGATGTGTGATGTGTGATGTGTGATGTGTGATGTGATGTGTAATGTGTGATGTGTGATGTGTGATGTGTGATGTGATGTGTGATGTGTGATGTGTGATGTGTGATGTGATGTGTGATGTGATGTGTGATGTGTGATGTGTGATGTGTGATGTGATGTATGATGTGATGTGTAATGTGTGATGTGTGATGTGTGATGTGTGATGTGATGTGTGATGTATGATGTGTGATGTGTGATGTGATGTGTGATGTGATGTGTGATGTGATGTGTGATGTCATGTGTGATGTGATGTGATGTGTGGTGTGATGTGTGATGTGATGTGTGATGTGTGATGTGTGATGTGTGATGTGATGTGTGATGTGATGTGATGTGTGATGTCATGTGTGATGTGTGATGTGATGTGTGATGTCATGTGTGATGTGTGATGTGTGATGTGTAATGTGTGATGTGATGTGTGATGTGTGATGTGTGATGTGATGTGTGATGTGTGATGTGTGATGTGATGTGTGATGTGATGTGTGATGTGTGATGTGATGTGTGATGTGTGATGTGATGTGTGATGTGTGATGTGTGATGTGATGTGTGATGTGATGTGTGATGTGTGATGTGATGTGTGATGTGTGATGTGTGATGTGTGATGTGTGATGTGATGTGTAATGTGTGATGTGTGATGTGTGATGTGTGATGTGATGTGTGATGTGTGATGTGTGATGTGTGATGTGATGTGTGATGTGATGTGTGATGTGTGATGTGTGATGTGTGATGTGATGTATGATGTGATGTGTAATGTGTGATGTGTGATGTGTGATGTGTGATGTGATGTGTGATGTATGATGTGTGATGTGTGATGTGATGTGTGATGTGATGTGTGATGTGTGATGTGTGATGTGATGTGTGATGTATGATGTGTGATGTGTGATGTGATGTGTGATGTGATGTGTGAGTGTGATGTGTGATGTGATGTGTGATGTGTGATGTGTGATATGATGTCATCTTTGTCTCCTTTTGGGGTTTCTTACAAGTTGTGAAATGAGGTGACCCCGGAATCTGTATGTTTTATATCATCATGAATTGTTTAGGAAGCTGCGATCTTTTTATAAACATTCTTATTCCGGTGTTGGCTTTGTGAATCGAGTGATAATGTTATTAATAATAATCATAACATGACAATAATAACAATAATATTATTAATATAACATGAAGGGATCGCTATGTGTTCAGTATGAGGAGATCATCTCTGAGGATTGCCGAAAGATTTCAGGGAGTGGACAGGAAATGTCACAGAATATAATAATAATAATAATAATAATATAATAATAATAATAATAATAATAATAATATAATAATAATAATAATAATAATAATAATAATATAATAATAATAATAATATAATAATATAATGATAATAATAATATAATAATAATAATAATAATAATAATAATATAATAATAATAATAATAATAATATAATAATAATAATAATATAATAATAATAATAATAATAATAATAATAATATAATAATAATAATAATAATAATATAATAATAATAATAATAATAATAATATAATAATAATAATAATAATAATATAATGATAATAATATAATAATAATAATAATATAATGATAATAATATAATAATAACAATATGGTGGTGAATAGAATACGGAGGGATCTCCGGCATGTTTGGGGAGTTCCTCGGATGACATGAACTCGTTCTCTGCGGGTTGCGGGAAGATTTGTGTATACGCGGACCAGACGCCGTATATGTCGCGGAATATGGTGAGATTATATTAGGGGGGTCTGTGTCTGTTCCTGGCGAGTCTCATGCGGTGTACAAAGTAAAATACCTTCTTACATGGCGCTGTAATAAATCTGATAATTGCACCATCTGGCCGCCGGCAGACATGTGATTGGGATATATTCGGAGGTGGGGGAGGGGGCGACTCATCTGTCCTAATTGAGTTTTTTCGAAATTATTTCACTCATCAGATTTACCCCCAAAACTGTCACTCCTGACCGCCAGAATCTAAACCCCCCCCCCCCCCCCCGTAACCACCAATCCCACAATTCTGTCCATCACACCACGTCCAATCCCATCCTGAGTGCCATACCGGAGCTTACTGCTGAACAATTCACCACCATCAGTCTGAGACCACCCTGAAGAATGACACCCTGACACTTGGGGGTCCAGAACAATGACACCCTGACACTTGGGAGACCAAGAACAATGACACACTCACAATGGGGGTCCAGAACAATGACACCCTGACACTTGGGGGTCCCAGAACAATGACACCCTCACACTTGGGGATCCAGAACAATGACACCCTGACACTTGGGGGTCCAGAACAATGACACCCTCACACTTGGGGATCCAGAACAATGACACCCTGACACTTGGGGGTCCAGAACAACGACACACTGACACTTGGGAGACCAAGAACAATGACACACTCACAATGGGGGTCCAGAACAATGACACCCTGACACTTGCGGATCCAGAACAATGACACCCTGACACTTGGGAGACCAAGAACAATGACACACTCACAATGGGGGTCCAGAACAATGACACCCTCACACTTGGGGATCCAGAACAATGACACCCTGACACTTGGGGGTCCAGAACAATGACACCCTCACACTTGGGGATCCAGAACAATGACACCCTGACACTTGGGGGTCCAGAACAATGACACCCCGACACTTGGGAGACCAAGAACAATGACACACTCACAATGGGGGTCCAGAACAATGACACCCTGACACTTGCGGATCCAGAACAATGACACCCTGACACTTGGGGATCCAGAACAATGACACACTGACACTTGGGGTCCCAGAACAATGACACCCTGACACTTGGGGATCCAGAACAATGACACCCTGACACTTGGGGATCCAGAACAATGACACACTGACACTTGGGGATCCAGAACAATGATACCCTGACACTTGGGGGTCCAGAACAATGACACTGACACTTGGGGATCCAGAACAATGACACCCTGACACTTGGGGGTCCAGAACAATGACACCCTGACACTTGGGGGTCCAGAACAATGACACACTGACACTTGGGGATCCAGAACAATTAAACCCTGACCCTTGGAGGACCCAGAACAATGACACCCTGACACTTGGGGGTCCAGAACTATGACACCCTGACACTTGGGGGTCCAGAACAATGACACACTGACACTTGGGGGTCCAGAACAATGAAACACTGACACTTGGGGGTCCAGAACAATGACACCCTGACACTTGGGGGATCCAGAACAATGACACCCTGATACTTGGGGATCCAGAACATTGACACCCTGACATTTGGGGGTCCAGAACAATGACACACTGACACTTGGGGATCCAGAACAATGACACCCTGACACTTGGGGATCCAGAACAATGACACCCTGACACCTGGGGATCCCAGAACAATGACACCCTGACACTTGGGGGTCCAGAACAATGACACCCTGACACTTGGGGGTCCAGAACAATGACACCCTGACACTTGGGGATCCAGAACAATGACACCCTGACACTTGGGGGTCCAGAACAATGACACCCTGACACTTGGGGATCCAGAACAATGACACCCTGACACTTGGGGATCCAGAACAATGACACCCTGACACTTGGGGGTCCAGAACAATGACACCCTGACACTTGGGGATCCAGAACAATGACACCCTGACACTTGGGGATCCAGAACAATGACACCCTGACACTTGGGGATCCAGAACAATGATACCCTGACACTTGGGGATCCAGAACAATGACACCCTGACACTTGGGGATCCAGAACAATGACACCCTGACACTTGGGGGTCCAGAACAATGACACCCTGACACTTGGGGATCCAGAACAATGACACCCTGACACTTGGGGGTCCAGAACAATGACACCCTGACACTTGGGGGTCCAGAACAATGACACACTGACACTTGGGGATCCAGAACAATGACACCCTGACACTTGGGGATCCAGAACAATGACACCCTGACACTTGGGGATCCAGAACAATGACACCCTGACACTTGGGGATCCAGAACAATGACACCCTGACACTTGGGGGTCCAGAACAATGACACCCTGACACTTGGGGATCCAGAACAATGACACCCTGACACTTGGGGGTCCAGAACAATGACACCCTGACACTTGGGGGTCCAGAACAATGACACACTGACCCTTGGAGGACCCAGAACAATGACACCCTGACACTTGGGGGTCCAGAACTATGACACCCTGACACTTGGGGGTCCAGAACAATGACACACTGACACTTGGGGATCCAGAACAATGAAACACTGACACTTGGGGGTCCAGAACAATGACACCATGACACTTGGGGGATCCAGAACAATGACACCCTGATACTTGGGGATCCAGAACATTGACACGCTGACATTTGGGGGTCCAGAACAATGACACACTGACACTTGGGGATCCAGAACAATGACACCCTGACACTTGGGGATCCAGAACAATGACACCCTGACACCTGGGGATCCCAGAACAATGACACACTGACACTTGGGGATCCAGAACAATGACACCCTGACACTTGGGGGTCCAGAACAATGACACCCTGACACTTGGGGATCCAGAACAATGACACACCGACACTTGGGGGTCCAGAACAATGACACCCTGACACTTGGGGATCCAGAACAATGACACCCTGACACTTGGGGATCCAGAACAATGACACCCTGACACTTGGGGGTCCAGAACAATGATACCCTGACACTTGGGGATCCAGAACAATGACACCCTGACACTTGGGGATCCAGAACAATGACACCCTGACACTTGGGGATCCAGAACAATGACACCCTGACACTTGGGGATCCAGAACAATGACACCCTGACACTTGGGGGTCCAGAACAATGATACCCTGACACTTGGGGATCCAGAACAATGACACCCTGACACTTGGGGATCCAGAACAATGACACCCTGACACTTGGGGGTCCAGAACAATGACACCCTGACACTTGGGGATCCAGAACAATGACACCCTGACACTTGGGGGTCCAGAACAATGACACCCTGACACTTGGGGATCCAGAACAATGACACCCTGACACTTGGGGATCCAGAACAATGACACCCTGACACTTGGGGGTCCAGAACAATGACACCCTGACACTTGGGGGTCCCAGAACAATGACACCCTGACACCTGGGGATCCCAGAACAATGACACCCTGACACTTGGGGATCCAGAACAATGACACCCTGACACTTGGGGGTCCCAGAACAATGACACCCTGACACCTGGGGATCCCAGAACAATGACACCCTGACACTTGGGGGTCCAGAACAATGACACCCTGACACTTGGGGGTCCCAGAACAATGACACCCTGACACTTGGGGGTCCAGAACAATGACACCCTGACACTTGGGGATCCAGAACAATGACACCCTGACACTTGGGGATCCAGAACAATGACACCCCGACACTTGGGGACCCAGAACAATGACACACTGACACTTGGGGTCCCAGGATGGGATTGTTGGGGTCCCGGGGATGGAGCTCTGAGCTCAGGAAGGATACTTTGTATATTTTCACTCTGAATATAACGATCGGCTCCTGGCAGGATATGATGGATGCCGTAATAAATCTCCGATGTGATCGGATGGGGGAGGGGTCAGTGTTCTGCGCTCCGATGTGGTTGGATGGGGGAGGGGTCAGTCCTCTCCTATGTCCGCACACAGAAGAGGGATCTATGAGTTGCTCGCCACTCATCTCCTCGCTATGGGCGTCCTGGCTGTGCTGCTGGCTGTCACCTCTCCGGTGAGTGGGGGGGAGGGGCTCATGCACAGTGCAGCTCACAGAAGCTTCTTCTACAAGAGGTTGAGATTTTATGAACTCTCATTTTTTTCTGCCTGGAAAGTCTCCTCCATGTTATTCAATGCGTCCGTCTGCGCTATTCAATGCGTCCGTCTGCGCTATTCAATGCGTCCGTCTGCACTATTCAATGCGTCCGTCTGCGCTATTCAATGCGTCCGTCTGCACTATTCAATGCGTCCGTCTGCGCTATTCAATGCGTCCGTCTGCTCTATTCAATGCGTCCGTCTGCACTATTCAATGCGTCCGTCTGCGCTATTCAATGCGTCCGTCTGCTCTATTCAATGCGTCCGTCTGCACTATTCAATGCGTCCGTCTGCTCTATTCAATGCGTCCGTCTGCACTATTCAATGCGTCCGTCTGCGCTATTCAATGCCTCCGTCTGCGCTATTCAATGCGTCCGTCTGCTCTATTCAATGCGTCCGTCTGCACTATTCAATGCGTCCGTCTGCGCTATTCAATGCGTCCGTCTGCTCTATTCAATGCGTCCGTCTGCTCTATTCAATGCGTCCATCTGCACTATTCAATGCGTCCGTCTGCACTATTCAATGCCTCCGTCTGCGCTATTCAATGCGTCCGTCTGCGCTATTCAATGCGTCCGTCTGCGCTATTCAATGCGTCCGTCTGCTCTATTCAATGCGTCCATCTGCACTATTCAATGCGTCCGTCTGCTCTATTCAATGCGTCCATCTGCACTATTCAATGCGTCCGTCTGCGCTATTCAATGCGTCCGTCTGCACCATTCAATGCGTCCGTCTGCGCTATTCAATGCGTCTGTCTGCGCTATTCAATTAGTCCGTCTGCACTATTCAATGCGTCCGTCTGCGCTATTCAATGCGTCCGTCTGCGCTATTCAATGCGTCCGTCTGCACTATTCAATGCGTCCGTCTGCGCTATTCAATGCGTCCGTCTGCACCATTCAATGCCTCCGTCTGCGCTATTCAATGCGTCCGTCTGCACTATTCAATGCGTCCGTCTGCACCATTCAATGCCTCCGTCTGCGCTATTCAATGCGTCCGTCTGCACTATTCAATGCGTCCGTCTGCGCTTTTCAATGCGTCCGTCTGCACCATTCAATGCCTCCGTCTGCACTATTCAATGCGTCCGTCTGCCCTGTATCAAGCAGATTATGGGCAGAAAAAAAAACTGTGTGGGGGGAGCAGGGGACAGACATGACATTGGTGATCTCTATACCCCCCTGTGTGATCTCTGTCCCCCCTGTGTGATCTCTATACCCCTTGTGTGATCTCTATACCCCCTGTGTCATCTCTTTACCCCCTGTGTGATCTCTGTCCCCCCCGTGTGATCTCTGTCCCCCTGTGTTATCTCTGTACCCCGTTTGTGTGATCTCTATTCCCCCTGTGTGATCTCTGCCCCCCTGTGATCTCTATCCTTCCCTGTGTGATCTCGATCCTTCCCTGTGTGATCTCTATACCCCCTGTGGGATCTCTGTCCCCCCTGTGTGATCTCTGTCCCCCCTGTGTGATCTCTGTCCCCCCTGTGTTATCTCTGTCCCCCCTTTGTGTGATCTATATACCCCCTGTGTGATCTCTGCCCCCCCTGTGGGATCTCTGTCCCCCCTGTGTTATCTCTGTCCCCCTTTGTGTGATCTCTATACCCCCTGTGTGATCTCTGCCCCCCCCTGTGATCTCTCTTCCCCCTGTGTAATCTCTATACCCCCTGTGTGATCTCTATCCCCCCTGTGTGATCTCTGCCCCCCCCCTGATCTCTGTCCCCCCTGTGTGATCTCTATACCCCTTGTGTGATCTCTATACCCCCTGTGTCATCTCTATACCCCCTGTGTGATCTCTGTCCCCCCCGTGTGATCTCTGTCCCCCTGTGTTATCTCTGTACCCCGTTTGTGTGATCTCTATTCCCCCTGTGTGATCTCTGCCCCCCTGTGATCTCTATCCTTCCCTGTGTGATCTCGATCCTTCCCTGTGTGATCTCTATACCCCCTGTGGGATCTCTGTCCCCCCTGTGTGATCTCTGTCCCCCCTGTGTGATCTCTGTCCCCCCTGTGTTATCTCTGTCCCCCCTTTGTGTGATCTCTATACCCCCTGTGTGATCTCTGCCCCCCCTGTGGGATCTCTGTCCCCCCTGTGTTATCTCTGTCCCCCTTTGTGTGATCTCTATACCCCCTGTGTGATCTCTGCCCCCCCCCTGTGATCTCTCTTCCCCCTGTGTAATCTCTATACCCCCTGTGTGATCTCTGTCCCCCTGTGTGATCTCTGCCCCCCCCTGATCTCTGTCCCCCCTGTGTGATCTCTATACCCCCTGTGTGATCTCTGTCTCTCCTGGGTGATCTCTGTCCCCCCTGTGTGATCTCTGTCCCTCCTGTGGGATTTGTGCCCCCGTGATCTCTGTCCTTCCCTGGGATTTCTGTCCCCCTGTGTGATCTCTATCCTTTCCCTGTGTGAACTGTACACTGTAAGGGGGGGGGGGGGGGTCAGTGATTATTTGGGGTGTACTATAGGGGGGATGTGTTGTATATGGGGGTGATAGATGTGAGACATTTATATTTCCTTGTTCTGGGAATAATGAGTCATGTATTGGGGGATCTCTGTGTTGTTGGGGGATCTCTATGTTGGGGATCTCTGTGTATCTTGGGGATCTCTGTGTTGTTGGGGGATTTCTGTGTATCCAGGGTGTCCCTGTGTTGGGGGATCTCTGTGTTGGGGATAATTCTGTGTTGGGGGATCTCTGTGTTGTTGGGGATCTCTGTGTTGTTTTGGGATCTCTGTATTGGGGATCTCTGTTTTGGGGATAATTCTGTGTTGGGGGATCTCTGTGTTGTTGGGGATCTCTGTGTTGTTGGGGGATTTCTGTGTATCCAGGGTGTCCCTGTGCTGGGAGATCTCTGTGTTGGGGAGAATTCTGTGTTGGGGATCTCTGTGTTGTTGGGGGATCTCTGTTTTGGGGGATCTCTGTGTTGTTGGGGATCTCTGTGTTGGGGATCTCTATGTTGGGGATCTCTGTGTATCTTCGGGATCTCTATGTTAGGGGATCTCTGTGTATCTTGGGGATCTCTATGTTGGGGGATCTCTGTGTATCTTGGGGATCTCTGTTTTGTTGGGGGATCTCTGTGTATCTTGGGGATTTCTGTGTTGTTGGAGATTTCTGTGTTGTTGGGGGATTTCTGTGTATTCAGAGGGTCTCTGTGTAGCTTGGGATCTCTTTGTTGGGGGATCTCTGTGTATCTTGGGGATCTCTATGTTGGGGGATGTCTGTGTTGAGGGATCTCTGTGTTGTTGGGGATCTCTGTGTATTTTGGGGATCTCTGTTGTTGGGGATCTCTGTGTATTCAGAGGGTCTCTGTGTAGCTGGGGATCTCTATGTTGGGGGATCTCTGTGTTGTTGGGAGATTTCTGTGTATCCAGGGGTCTCTGTGTATCTGGGGATCTCTATGTTGGGGGATGTCTGTGTTGGGGGATCTCTGTGTGTTTGGTGGATCTCTGTGTTGTGGGATCTCTGTGTATCCAGGGTGTCTCTGTGTAGCTGGGATCTCTATGTTGGGGGATGTCTGTGTTGGGGGATGTCTGTGTTGTTGGTGGATCTCTGTGTTGGGGATCTCTGTGTTGTTGGGGATCTCTGTGTTGTTGGGGATCTCTGTGTTGTTGGGGGATCTCTGCATTGGGGGATCTCTGTGTATCCAGGGGGTCTCTGTGTAGCTTGGGATCTCTATGTTGGGGGATCTCTGTGTATCTTGGGGATCTCTGTGTTGTTGGGGGGTCTCTGTGTAGCTGGGGATCTCTATGTTGGGTATGTCTGTGTTGGGGATCTCTGTGTTGTTGGTGGATCTCTGTGTTGGTGGATCTCTGTGTTGGGGGATCTCTGTGTTGGTGGATCTCTGTGTTGGTGGATCTCTGTGTTGGTGGATCTCTGTGTTGTTGGTGGATCTCTGTGTTGGTGGATCTCTGTGTTGGGGGATCTCTGTGTTGTTGGTGGATCTCTGTGTTGGTGGATCTCTGTGTTGTTGGGGGATCTCTGTGTTGGTGGATCTCTGTGTTGTTGGGGGATCTCTGTGTTGGTGGATCTCTGTGTTGGTGGATCTCTGTGTTGTTGGTGGATCTCTGTGTTGGGGGATCTCTGTGTTGGGGGATCTCTGTGTAGCTGGAGATGTCTGTGTTGGGGGATGTCTGTGTTGGGGATAATTCTGTGTTGGTGGATCTCTGTGTTGGTGGATCTCTGTGTTGGTGGATCTCTGTGTTGGTGGATCTCTGTGTTGGGGGATCTCTGTGTTGTTGGTGGATCTCTGTGTTGGGGGATCTCTGTGTTGTTGGTGGATCTCTGTGTTGGTGGATCTCTGTGTTGTTGGTGGATCTCTGTGTTGTTGGGGGATCTCTGTGTTGTTGGGGGATCTTTGTGTATCCAGGGGGTCTCTGTGTAGCTGGAGATGTCTGTGTTGGGGGATGTCTGTGTTGGGGATAATTCTGTGTTGGTGGATCTCTGTGTTGGTGGATCTCTGTGTTGGGGATCTCTGTGTTGTTGGTGGATCTCTGTGTTGGTGGATCTCTGTGTTGTTGGGGGATCTCTGTGTTGGTGGATCTCTGTGTTGTTGGGGGATCTCTGTGTTGTTGGGGGATCTCTGTGTTGGGGGATATCTGTGTTGTTGGGGGATCTCTGTGTATCCAGGGGGTCTCTGTGTAGCTAGAGATGTCTGTGTTGGGGGATGTCTGTGTTGGGGATAATTCTGTGTTGGTGGATCTCTGTGTTGGGGGATCTCTGTGTTGGTGGATCTCTGTGTTGTTGGGGGATCTCTGTGTTGTTGGGGGATCTCTGTGTTGGGGGATCTCTGTGTTGTTGGTGGATCTCTGTGTTGTTGGGGGATCTCTGTGTTGGTGGATCTCTGTGTTGTTGGGGGATCTCTGTGTTGTTGGGGGATCTCTGTGTTGGGGGATCTCTGTGTTGTTGGGGGATCTCTGTGTTGTTGGGGGATCTCTGTGTTGGGGGATCTCTGTGTTGTTGGTGGATCTCTGTGTTGTTGGGGGATCTCTGTGTTGGTGGATCTCTGTGTTGTTGGGGGATCTCTGTGTTGTTGGGGGATCTCTGTGTTGGGGGATCTCTGTGTTGTTGGGGGATCTCTGTGTATCCAGGGGGGTCTCTGTGCAGCTTAGGATCTCTATGTTGGGGGATCTCTGTGTATCTTGGGGATCTCTGTGTTGTTGGGGGGTCTCTGTGTAGCTGGGGATCTCTATGTTGGGGGATGTCTGTGTTGGGGGATCTCTGTGTGTCGTAGGTCGTAGGTAGTATATAGGTAGTGTGTGTGGGTACAGGCAGTATATATGGTATAGGTAGTATATAGGTGGTGTATGTGGGTACAGGCAGTATATATGGTATAGGTAGTATATAGGTGGTGTATGTGGGTACAAGCTGTATATATGGTATAGGTAGTATATAGGTGGTGTATGTGGGTACAGGTGGTATATATGGTATATAGGTGGTGTATGTGGGTACAGGTAGTATATATGTTTAGGTAGTATATAGGTGGTGTGTGTGGATACAGGTAGTATATATGGTATAGGTAGTATATAGGTGGTGTGTGTGGGTACAGGCAGTATATATGGTATAGGTAGTATATAGGTGGTGTATGTGGGTACAGACAGCATATATGGTATAGGTAGTATATAGGTGGTGTGTGTGGGTACAGGCAGTATATATATGGTATAGGTAGTATATAGGTGGTGTGTGGGTACAGGCAGTATATATGGTATAGGTAGTATATAGGTGGTGTGTGTGGGTACAGGCATTATATATGGTATAGGTAGTATATAGGTGGTGTGTGTGGGTACAGGCAGTATATATGGTATAGGTAGTATATAGGTGGTGTGTGGGTACAGGCAGTATATATGGTATAGGTAGTATATAGGTGGTGTGTGGGTACAGGCAGTATATATGGTATAGGTAGTATATAGGTGGTTTGTGTGGGTACAGGCAGTATATATAGTATAGGTAGTATATAGGTGGTGTATGTGGGTACAGGCAGTATATATGGTATAGGTAGTATATAGGTGGTGTATGTGGGTACAGGCAGTATATATGGTATAGGTAGTATATAGGTGGTGTGTGTGTGGGTACAGGCAGTATATATGGTATAGGTAGTATATAGGTGGTGTGTGTACAGACAGTATATATGGTATAGGTAGTATATAGGTGGTGTGTGTGGGTACAGTCAGTATATATGGTATAGGTAGTATATAGGTGGTGTGTGTGGGTACAGGCAGTATATATGGTATAGATAGTATATAGGTGGTGTGTGTGGGTACAGGCAGTATATATGGTATAGGTAGTATATAGGTGGTGTATGTGTGTACAGGCAGTATATATGGTGTAGGTAGTATATAGGTGGTGTGTGTGGGTACAGGCAGTATATATGGTATAAATAGTATATAGGTGGTGTGTGTGGGTACAGGCAGTATATATGGTACAGGTAGTATATAGGTGGTGTATGTGGGTACAGGTAGTATATAGGTGGTGTATGTGGGTACAGGTAGTATATAGGTGGTGTATGTGGGTACAGGTAGTATATAGGTGGTGTGTGTGGGTACAGGCAGTATATATGGTATAAATAGTATATAGGTTGTGTATGTGGGTACAGGTAGTATATAGGTGGTGTGTGTGGGTACAGGCAGTATATATGGTATAAATAGTATATAGGTGGTGTGTGTGGGTACAGGTAGTATATATGGTATAGGTAGTATATAGGTGGTGTGTGTGGGTACAGGTAGTATATATGGTATAGGTAGTATATAGGTGTTTCTCGGAGGTATGGACAACGTAGTGAACTCTGTCACATGGAATGGAGTAGCACTGATTCACTATGTGAAACTGGACTGCAGAGCTGACACTCAGTGCACTGCTGATGCTTTTCACCTCTCACCTGCACTGTCGGGTGTCAGAGATTTCACATTTTCGGCATATAATGGGCGGCAGTAGCTGTTGGGACAGAAATGAATCCACTGAACATCCTGCGCCGTGTTTTCTGCTGGTCACAGATTTCCCCGCCGTCCCTCTGATCTCCGCTGTGCTGGAATTTTAAGCAGTAAATACAACTATTAAAGAAACCAGTCAGATCATACACCTGTGTGAAAAGCCTCAGATTGAAGCTGCCACTCTAGGACCCGGACACACAGCTAAACCAAGGAGAAGCGCTCTACAGATGGCGCAGAATCTCATCTCTCTTTTCGCACAGGCGGGAGGCGGATTGTTGGCTCAAAAGGGAAATTTTATGCTTCATTTAGTTGCATTCTTAGAGTCATTCTTCTCATTTTGGCTTGGATATCATTCCTGATGTTACTTTATTAATTACATGCTTGCTGTTCCATATTTCCCTTTGAAGTTCAGACACTTTGTAGTAGATATATAGAAGAGTGACATATGGAAAGTACCGTGTGCTCCATTGAGTCCGCTCCTTCTCGCGCTCGCTGCAATAGGAAAAACACATTTTACTATTGCAGCGAGCGCAAGGTTTTAGGACTGCTATGGATTTTAAGGGGAAGCCCCTATGCCCAAAAAAAAGGCGTGGGGGTCCCCCCAAAATCCATAGCAGACCCTTTATCCGAGCACGCAGCCCCGCTGGTCAGGAAAGGGGGTGGGGACGAGTAAGCGCCCCCCTCCTCCCGAGCCATACCAGGCCGCATACCCTCAACATGGGGGGGTGCTTTGGGGAAGGGGGGCGCTTTGTGGGCCCCGCCACCCCAAGGCACCTTGTCCCCATGTTGATGTGGATAAGGGCCTCTTCCCGACAACCCTGGCCTTGGGTTGTCGGGGTCTGCGGGCAGGGGGCTTATCAGAATCCGGGAGCCCCTTCACTAAGGGGGCCCCCAGATCCCAGCCCCCCACCCTATGTGAATAAGTACGGGGTACATCGTACCCCTACCCATTCACCTGGCAGGAAAAGTGTCAATAAAAAAACACAATAGACAGGTTTTTAAAGTAATTTATTAGGCAGCTCCGGGGGTCTCTTCCGACTTCTCCGCGCTTTCCGGTTCTTCTCCCGCTCTCCGGCCTCTTCTTCCGCTCAATGGCCTCTTCTCCCGCTCTCCAGCCTCTTCTCCCGATCTCCCATTCTTCTCCCAGGTTCCTCCGATATCTTCTGCTCTTTTGCCGCTCTTTTGCTAGCGGTGGCCCGGCTTTCTCCTTCGTCGTCGTCTTCTTCTTCTTCCGATGTTGACACAACGCTCTCTCCCGCAGTAATGCTGTGGACACGGTGCTCAACGATTATATAGGCATGGGGCAGGGTCACTGGGTGATGTCACCTGGTGACCCCGCCCCTTATGACGTCACAGCCCCAGCATGCCCCAGGACTGTGACGGAGAAAACCGGGCCACCGCTAGCAAAAGAGCAGAAGATAGCGGAGGAGCCCAGGAGAAGAATCGGAGAGAGGGAGAAGAGGCCGGGGAGCGGGAGAAGAACTGGAAAGCGTGGAAAAGTCGGAAGAGACCCCTGGAGCTGCCTAATAAATTACTTTAAAAACCTGTCTAGTGTGTTTTTTTTTTATTGACACTTTTTCCCCCAGGTGAATGGGTAGGGGTACAATGTACCCTGTACTTATTCACATAGGGTGGGGGGCTGGGATCTGGGGGCCCCCTTAGTGAAGGGGTTCCCGGATTCTGATAAGCCCCCCGCCCGCAGACCCTGACAACCAAAGGCCAGGGTTGTCGGGAAGAGGCCCTTATCCACATCAACATGGGGACAAGGTGCTTTAGGGTGGGGGGCCCACAGAGCAAACCCCTTCCTCAAAGCACCCCCAATGTTGAGGGAACCAACCCCCTTTCCTGACCGGCCAGGCTGCGTGCTCGGATAAGGGTCTGGTATTGACCTTGGGGGGTCCCCCACGCCGTTTTTTCGGCATAGGGTGTTCCCTTTGAAATCCATACCAGGTGACAGGGCTCGCAAGGTGTCAATCTCGCCGATAAAAGCGTTGGGATTGACTTCCTTTTCTAGTCCCGTCGTAACTCATCACGTTCAAAATGACTTTAGTCCATGTGTGGCCAAGTCCATTCATTTGGAAGTCCGCCGTAACTCCGTCGGGAAGACCGGCGGACCTAGTCTGCCAGAAAGTCCAGTCGTGTGTACAGGGCGTGAATGAAACAAAGATCTATATAGAGGAATGAGGACCTCCTTCCTCCTGCTGGTGACCCCTCTAGTGATATAAAGATCTATATAGAGGAATCGGGACCTCCTTCCTCCTGCTGGTGACCCCTCTAGTGATATAAAGATCTATATAGAGGAATCGGGACCTCCTTCCTCCTGCTGGTGACCCCTCTAGTCATATAAAGATCTATATAGAGGAATCAGGACCTCCTTCCTCCTGCCGGTGACCCCTCTAGTGATATAAAGATCTATATAGAGGAATCAGGACCTCCTTCCTCCTGCCGGTGACCCCTCTAGTGATATAAAGATCTATATAGAGGAATCGGGACCTCCTTCCTCCTGCCGGTGACCCCTCTAGTGATATAAAGATCTATATAGAGGAATGAGGACCTCCTTCCTCCTGCTGGTGACCCCTCTAGTGATATAAAGATCTATATAGAGGAATCGGGACCTCCTTCCTCCTGCTGGTGACCCCTCTAGTGATATAAAGATCTATATAGAGGAATCGGGACCTCCTTCCTCCTGCTGGTGACCCCTCTAGTGATATAAATATCTATATAGAGGAATCGGGACCTCCTTCCTCCCTCCGGTGACCCCTCTAGTGATATAAAGATCTATATAGAGGAATCGGGACCTCCTTCCTCCTGCTGGTGACCCCTCTAGTGATCTATATAGAGGAATCAGGACCTCCTTCCTCCTGCTGGTGACCCCTCTAGTGATATAAAGATCTATATAGAGGAATCAGGACCTCCTTCCTCCTGCTGGTGACCCCTCTAGTGATATAAAGATCTATATAGAGGAATCAGGACCTCCTTCCTCCTGCTGGTGACCCCTCTAGTGATATAAAGATCCATATAGAGGAATCAGGACCTCCTTCCTCCTGCCGGTGATCCCTCTAGTGATATAAAGATCCATATAGAGGAATCAGGACCTCCTTCCTCCTGCCGGTGATCCCTCTAGTGATATAAAGATCTATATAGAGGAATCAGGACCTCCTTCCTCCTGCTGGTGACCCCTCTAGTGATATAAAGATCTATATAGAGGAATCAGGACCTCCTTCCTCCTGCTGGTGACCCCTCTAGTGATCTATATAGAGGAATCAGGACCTCCTTCCTCCTGCTGGTGATCCCTCTAGTGATATAAAGATCTATATAGAGGAATCAGGACCTCCTTCCTCCTGCTGGTGACCCCTCTAGTGATATAAAGATCTATATAGAGGAATCAGGACCTCCTTCCTCCTGCTGGTGACCCCTCTAGTGATATAAAGATCTATATAGAGGAATCAGGACCTCCTTCCTCCTGCCGGTGACCCCTCTAGTGATATAAAGATCCATATAGAGGAATCAGGACCTCCTTCCTCCTGCCGGTGATCCCTCTAGTGATATAAAGATCTATATAGAGGAATCAGGACCTCCTTCCTCCTGCCGGTGATCCCTCTAGTGATATAAAGATCTATATAAAGGAATCAGGACCTCCTTCCTCCTGCCGGTGACCCCTCTAGTGATATAAAGATCTATATAGAGGAATCGGGACCTCCTTCCTCCTGCTGGTGACCCCTCTAGTGATATAAAGATCTATATAGAGGAATCAGGACCTCCTTCTTCCTGCCGGTGACCCCTCTAGTGATATAAAGATCTATATAGAGGAATCAGGACCTCCTTCCTCCTGCCGGTGACCCCTCTAGTGATATAAAGATCTATATAGAGGAATCAGGACCTCCTTCCTCCTGCTGGTGACCCCTCTAGTGATATAAAGATCTATATAGAGGAATCGGGACCTCCTTCCTCCTGCTGGTGACCCCTCTAGTGATATAAAGATCTATATAGAGGAATCGGGACCTCCTTCCTCCTGCTGGTGACCCCTCTAGTGATATAAAGATCTATATAGCGGGATCAGGACCTCCTTCCTCCTCCTGGTGACCCCTCTAGTGATATAAAGATCTATATAGAGGAATCGGGACCTCCTTCCTCCTGCCGGTGATCCCTCTAGTGATATAAAGATCTATATAGAGGAATCAGGACCTCCTTCCTCCTGCTGGTGACCCCTCTAGTGATATAAAGATCTATATAGAGAAATCAGGACCTCCTTCCTCCTGCTGGTGACCCCTCTAGTGATATAAAGATCTATATAGAGGAATCAGGACCTCCTTCCTCCTGCTGGTGACCCCTCTAGTGATATAAAGATCTATATAGAGGAATCGGGACCTCCTTCCTCCTGCTGGTGACCCCTCTAGTGATATAAAGATCTATATAGAGGAATCAGGACCTCCTTCCTCCTGGTGACCCCTCTAGTGATATAAAGATCTATATAGAGGAATCAGGACCTCCTTCCTCCTGGTGACCCCTCTAGTGATATAAAGATCTATATAGAGAAATCAGGACCTCCTTCCTCCTGCTGGTGACCCCTCTAGTGATATAAAGATCTATATAGAGGAATCAGGACCTCCTTCCTCCTGCTGGTGACCCCTCTAGTGATATAAAGATCTATATAGAGGAATCAGGACCTCCTTCCTCCTGCCGGTGATCCCTCTAGTGATATAAAGATCTATATAGAGGAATCAGGACCTCCTTCCTCCTGCTGGTGACCCCTCTAGTGATATAAAGATCTATATAGAGGAATCAGGACCTCCTTCCTCCTGCTGGTGACCCCTCTAGTGATATAAAGATCTATATAGAGGAATCAGGACCTCCTTCCCCCTGCTGGTGACCCCTCTAGTGATATAAAGATCTATATAGAGGAATCAGGACCTCCTTCCTCCTGCCGGTGACCCCTCTAGTGATATAAAGATCTATATAGAGGAATCAGGACCTCCTTCCTCCTGCTGGTGACCCCTCTAGTGATATAAAGATCTATATAGAGGAATCGGGACCTCCTTCCTCCTGCTGGTGACCCCTCTAGTGATATAAAGATCTATATAGAGGAATCGGGACCTCCTTCCTCCTGCTGGTGACCCCTCTAGTGATATAAAGATCTATATAGCGGGATCAGGACCTCCTTCCTCCTCCTGGTGACCCCTCTAGTGATATAAAGATCTATATAGAGGAATCGGGACCTCCTTCCTCCTGCCGGTGATCCCTCTAGTGATATAAAGATCTATATAGAGGAATCAGGACCTCCTTCCTCCTGCTGGTGACCCCTCTAGTGATATAAAGATCTATATAGAGAAATCAGGACCTCCTTCCTCCTGCTGGTGACCCCTCTAGTGATATAAAGATCTATATAGAGGAATCAGGACCTCCTTCCTCCTGCTGGTGACCCCTCTAGTGATATAAAGATCTATATAGAGGAATCGGGACCTCCTTCCTCCTGCTGGTGACCCCTCTAGTGATATAAAGATCTATATAGAGGAATCAGGACCTCCTTCCTCCTGGTGACCCCTCTAGTGATATAAAGATCTATATAGAGGAATCAGGACCTCCTTCCTCCTGGTGACCCCTCTAGTGATATAAAGATCTATATAGAGAAATCAGGACCTCCTTCCTCCTGCTGGTGACCCCTCTAGTGATATAAAGATCTATATAGAGGAATCAGGACCTCCTTCCTCCTGCTGGTGACCCCTCTAGTGATATAAAGATCTATATAGAGGAATCAGGACCTCCTTCCTCCTGCCGGTGATCCCTCTAGTGATATAAAGATCTATATAGAGGAATCAGGACCTCCTTCCTCCTGCTGGTGACCCCTCTAGTGATATAAAGATCTATATAGAGGAATCAGGACCTCCTTCCTCCTGCTGGTGACCCCTCTAGTGATATAAAGATCTATATAGAGGAATCAGGACCTCCTTCCCCCTGCTGGTGACCCCTCTAGTGATATAAAGATCTATATAGAGGAATCAGGACCTCCTTCCTCCTGGTGACCCCTCTAGTGATATAAAGATCTATATAGAGGAATCAGGACCTCCTTCCTCCTGCTGGTGACCCCTCTAGTGATATAAAGATCTATATAGAGGAATCAGGACCTCCTTCCTCCTGCTGGTGACCCCTCTAGTGATATAAAGATCTATATAGAGGAATCAGGACCTCCTTCCTCCTGCCGGTGACCCCTCTAGTGATATAAAGATCTATATAGAGGAATCGGGACCTCCTTCCTCCTGCTGGTGACCCCTCTAGTGATATAAAGATCTATATAGAGGAATCAGGACCTCCTTCCTCCTGCCGGTGACCCCTCTAGTGATATAAAGATCTATATAGAGGAATCAGGACCTCCTTTCTCCTGCTGGTGACCCCTCTAGTGATATAAAGATCTATATAGAGGAATCAGGACCTCCTTCCTCCTGCCGGTGATCCCTCTAGTGATATAAAGATCCATATAGAGGAATCAGGACCTCCTTCCTCCTGCCGGTGATCCCTCTAGTGATATAAAGATCTATATAGAGGAATCAGGACCTCCTTCCTCCTGCTGGTGACCCCTCTAGTGATATAAAGATCTATATAGAGGAATCAGGACCTCCTTCCTCCTGCTGGTGACCCCTCTAGTGATATAAAGATCTATATAGAGGAATCGGGACCTCCTTCCTCCTGCTGGTGACCCCTCTAGTGATATAAAGATCTATATAGAGTAATCAGGACCTCCTTCCTCCTGCCGGTGACCCCTCTAGTGATATAAAGATCTATATAGAGGAATCAGGACCTCCTTCCTCCTGCTGGTGACCCCTCTAGTGATATAAAGATCTATATAGAGGAATCAGGACCTCCTTTCTCCTGCTGGTGACCCCTCTAGTGATATAAAGATCTATATAGAGGAATCAGGACCTCCTTCCTCCTGCTGGTGGTCCCTCTAGTGATATAAAGATCTATATAGAGGAATCAGGACCTCCTTCCTCCTGCTGGTGGTCCCTCTAGTGATAGCCAAAGTAATCGTCTCTGTTCTGAATGATCACCATTTACAACCCCACTCTGGTATCTGTTCCTTTAGGCAACTGCATATCCACTGAGCCACCCAAGAGTTAAGTCCTCACTTGTGCAATTAGATTTTTATGTGATAATATTCTAATTCTGTGGAACTGTATCAAAGGCTTTGCTGTATTAGAGATATGCTATGTCCACAGTGCCACCGTGACCACAACATTGGTGATATAGTCTAAAAAATCAATGAGATTCATATGACCTGATCTGCCCTCAGTAAGCCGTTCTGCTTTCATTCAGCAAGTGTGTTATTTTATATTTGGTGATCGATCATTCATTTTACCTCCACAGATGTTAAACTCGCACTGGCCTGGAGTCCCAGCGTCTACCTTACTCCCCTTTTTGTAGATAGCTACAATATAAGCTATCAGCCAGTCATGGGGGATTTCCCCCATTATATGAAATCGATTGATTAATAAGATCAGTGCACAGTCCAACAACTATGTATCAAGGTTCTGTTAGAACTCTGGAATGATCCATCAGGAGCCGAGCCGGTTCCTCTGCCACCTCTGTCACAATCCTAAAATCCACATTTAGTTTATTATATTTTGTGTCAAATAGAATTGTCATTCTTAGGTCAAATGTGTTCCTTTCCTGAGTAGTTTTGAAGTTCACTTTGAGAACTAAAACTTTCATATCTTGCATAGTGTGGTTTGGGTTTGAAAAGTGATGTCTCACAGGTGTGCAAATATCCTCTTCCTATTGCTCGCTAGTGTTGTATCTGTTGTAGTGTTGTATCGGTTGTAGTGTTGTATCGGTTGTAGTGTTGTATCGGTTGTAGTGTTGTATCTGTTGTAGTGTTGTATCGGTTGTAGTGTTGTATCGGTTGTAGTGTTGTATCGGTTGTAGTGTTGTATCTGTTGTATCGGTTGTCATGTTGTATCAGTTGTAGTGTTGTATCGGTTGTAGTGTTGTATCTGTTGTCATGTTGTATCGGTTGTAGTGTTGTATCGGTTGTAGTGTTGTATTGGTTGTAGTGTTGTATCTGTTGTAGTGTTGTATCGGTTGTAGTGTTGTATCTGTTGTCATGTTGTATCGGTTGTCATGTTGTATCGGTTGTAGTGTTGTATCTGTTGTAGTGTTGTATCGGTTGTAGTGTTTTTTGGTGTCATGTTGTATCGGTTGTAGTGTTGTATCGGTTGTAGTGTTGTAGATTTGTATCAGTTGTATCGGTTGTAGTGTTGTATCAGTTGTAGTGTTGTATCAGTTGTAGTGTTGTATCGGTTGTAGTGTTGTATCTGTTGTCATGTTTTATCAGTTGTAGTGTTGTATCTGTTGTCATGTTTTAGCAGTTGTAGTATTGTATCGGTTGTAGTGTTGTATCTGTTGTAGTGTTGTAGATTTGTATCAGTTGTATCGTTTGTAGTGTTGTATCTGTTGTAGTGTTGTAGATTTGTATAAGTTGTATCAGTTGTAGTGTTGTATCTGTTGTAGTGTTGCATTTGTGTGAATTCATCATTGTTTGTAATTTTTGTCCCTTTTCACCAACATAAGATCCTTTGCTGCATTTTTAGTGTAGCCCCATTGTCCCCCCACAGGGGCTTCGGTGTCCATTTAGTCTTTGGCTGGACAGTATTTAGCTCAGACTGATTGTATAGTTTTTCAGCTGGTTTTTCCCTAAGCTTGTAATTTCTCACTGTGGCCAGTATGTGTCACTGCTATCAATGGTCATAGTATGAGATTTCACAAACAAAACTACGTTACAAATATTTACATTTTCCTTCAGCCAATGCAGTGGGAGGTTTATGCCACTGGTGCATGCTAGGGGAGGATATAAATATGTGGGACAGGCTCGCTCTCTCCCCCTGGGCTGAGGCCTGGGGAGGTGCTGTTGGATGATGCATTAACCTGATTTGGGGAGTAACATGTGATGAAGAGGTCCTGAAGATGTCCTGCTTTGTCTGGAGGAAGCTGTGCCAAGGAGGAGACCCAGAAGAGGTCCCTTGCTGGAGAGAGCCAGGAGGAAGGGCCCGGGGACTTCTTTGGAGGATGCACTGAAATTTGGGAACGTGTTACTGTGTTCCCGGGTCAGCTTAAAGGTTCTGACACTGTGAAGCTGGACAGGTGATCTGGAGCTGCACTTTATACACCCCAATGTTTATGACATAATCCTGACTGCTGCACTTTATACACTGTGCTGCTCATTACATACTTATGACTGTTGCTCTCTGTAAGCTGTGCTGTACTTTATACACTCCTATAAAAATTAAAAGTGTTCATTGCCTTAACAGTTGCTGGTTGCTAAGTAGTTTACAACAGTTTTTTATTTAAAGTGGTTCTAAAGGCAGGCAGTATACATCCCCCCCCCACCCCATAGCCCCCTCATAATATTTACCCAAGACCGATGGTGATCCAGCGATGTGTATGAGAGCGGCTGCTCTCCCGGGTCTCTGCCTCCTTATTACTATTATATTCTGTGTAAAGGAAGATTTCCATCCTGTAGTGATGATCCTTTGTTCCGAGGTTTATGTGTGTCTGTTGGATTGGCCATTTGCAGCTCAGTACTTACAGAGTATATTGTGGGTACAAGGACTGTGGGAAATGTATGCTGGGTGTACAGCGAGGAGAAGGTGCAGACTTACTTTAATTACCCCCCCCCCCCCTTGTTTTTTGGTGCAGCACCCCGCATATCTGCCCCGCCCCCGCATCTCCCTCTTTTAGATCAGAATGACAAGCAGTATTTTTAGGAGAACTTAGTAATAATTGGCCCTTTATTTCAGGTTCCCTTTATCTGATTTTTGTTGCTAAGCAACCCTTGTGTCAGTTTATTGGACGGAGGTTCAAGGCATAAAATTCATTGTGCATCTGTAACAGCGCCATCTATCAGACATTGTTGGTATGGCAGATCCGGGTTTGGATGGGGTGAGACTTTCTTCCTGATACAATGTAACATTTCTGGGTGTTTATTCTGCTGCCCTCACCATGACAGAATCTTACCCCCGGGGGGGGGGGGTACTAAGAGTGTATTGGCTGTTCAGTGTGCTGTGTTCCAATCATGAGCTTTGTTAAAAATGTCCCTGGCACTCGATTGGGTAGAGTCAGCGCAGCTTCACCGTATATCATCTTCACATAGTGACCAGACTCTACTCCTTCAGTGTATGATTAATGATCCGAGTGTCTTCTCCCCGCAGGTAGGGGGCGCTCACCTGCTGTGTGACCTGCTGGGGGTGATGCAGAGAGCTCAGGAGACGTGCGCGGAGTCCCTGGCAAACCACAGCCTGTCTGCGGGGGTCTGGCGGCTGGAGGAGGGTGAGTGACGTCTTCTTCTGGATACACAGAATGATCAGCCTGCAGTCCATACATGGGGCAGATGGGTATCTATGCTGGTGATGGAGCACACAATGTGCTGGGGGTGGGGGTGGGGGGGGGGGGTCAGAGTCTGTTTATTCACACACAGTTTCTGTTCCGAAGTTCCATCAGAACAATGTGCAATCAATGATCAATACACAGTGTGGGCATGTAGAGGCAGAGGCCGTGACGTCGGAACGATGGGAGGTCATTGATCGGCTTGTCATTGTGTTTCAGGATGTGCCGGAATGTGGGACAATATCAGCTGCTGGCCTCCGACCCCCATGGGGCAAACCGCCACCATCCCCTGCCCAGAGATCCTACAGATCATCACCGGCATCCAAGGTGAGCCCACAGATCACACCCTCCAGGAGGTAGAAAACACTCTGCTACTGACCCTAACCAAATATACCCACCACCGGGGCTATCATACCTCCAATATGACCCTCCAGGAGGTAGAAAACACTCTGCTACTGGCATCTAACTAAATATACCCACCACCGGGGTATCATACCTCCAATATGACCCTCCATAAGGTAGAAAATGATCTGCTACTGACCCTAACCAAATATACCCACCACCAGGGGTATCATACCTCCAATATGACCCTCCAGGAGGTAGAAAACACTCTGCTACTGGCCTCTAACCAATTATACCCACCATCGGGGCTATCATGCCCCCAATATGACCCTCCATAAGGTAGAAAACACTCTGCTACTGACTCTAACCAAATATACCCACCATTGGGGTATCATACCTCCAATATGACCCTCCAGGAGGTAGAAAACACTCTGATACTGACCCTAACCAAATATACCCACCATTGGGGTATCATACCTCCAATATGACCCTCCATAACAGAAAATTATCTGCTACTGGCCTCTAACCAAATATACCCTCCACTGGGGTATCATACCTCCAATAGGACCCTCGATAGGGTAGAAAATGATCTGCTACTGCCCTCTAACCAAATATACCCACCACCGGAGGTATCATACCTCCAATATGACCCTCCATAGGGTAGAAAATTAACTGCTACTGGCCTCTAACCAAATATACCCTCCACTGGGGTATCATACCTCCAATAGGACCCTCTATAGGGTAGAAAATGATCTGCTACTGGCCTCTAACCAAATATACCCACCACCGGGGTATCATACGTGCAATATGACCCTCCATAAGGTAGAAAATTATTTGCTCCTGGCCTCCTCTCTAACTAGTTATACCCTCCACTGGGGTATCATACCTCCAACATGACCCTCCATAAAGTAGAAAGTACTCTGCTCCTGACCTCTTCTCTAACCAGTTATACCCACCATCGGGATATTATACCTCCAGCATGATCCTCCATAAGATAGAAAATACTTCTGGCCTGCTTTACCTTTCTGATTACACTCACCCCGAGATCTCACCTCCAATATGACCCACCGTATAAGCAGGGGATAGATTAACATAGGAACTAGTGGAGCTGCAGCTCCTGACCCCTACCATAAAATAGGCCCAGCAGGGACAGACTGACCATTTGGGGACTGCCAAAGGGCTCAGGGCCAGTAGGGACCCCATGAGAGGCTCCTGGAACCTCTTGAACTGGGCGGATGATAGTTGGGGATGATAGGTGCAGCGGGGGTAGAGGGGGAGGCAATTACAATTACCAGCATCCTCTATGGCTCTTCATGAAGCAACCGAAAGCCGCGTCTTCTCCTCTCCCTCTAGACCTTCATCTGCTTCATGAAAAGCCTCTCCTCACCTGCCGTCTGCTGCATACAGGGGATGTGTCAGGATGGAGAGTGGGGGAAGGGACCAGTAAATATGTCTTCCCTTTCTGAATGGGCAGAGTCAGTGATCCGCACCGATCACTCACTGTGTTCCTTCATAACTGAAGCATAGTAAACTGTGTTTATGAATAAATAGGAGCCTTTGTCACCTGCAGTCCAGCTGAAGCTACAGAGAAAGGAACAGTTTAGACCCCCTTATAGCTCCCCAAAGCCCCCAAAAGGGTTGTTAAAAAAAACGTTTGTGTTTTCATCTTATTTATTTCCATAAAAAGGCTCATCAAAATCCCGAGCACCAGACCCATGATGCTCTAAAAGACCATAAGGGAGAAACTCTTAGCTCCTCTCCATTCCTCCATCTCTCCACCTCTTTAGGCCCTCAGGCTGGTCCCAGCAGTGATGATAGATCTCGCTCTCCATCCAGCTTCATTATCAGCCAGGAATTGTGCATTTTCTGCTTTCAAGCTTAGAGAATTGAGGAGGTGATAAGATGGCGGTCCGTTGGCCACGGCTTGGAATTTGCCAACTCAGATCTGCTGGAATGATCTCAGTTTGGAGCTGTGAAGGACGGAAGATGAAGATATAAATCACCCCGGAGTTCTGCACACGCCTCACACATGTGACTTCTCTATCTCTGTAGGATCTGTGAACCGAAATTGTACGGAGAAAGGATGGTCACCGGCTTTTCCACCGATGGACATAGCCTGCGAGTACAACGTCAACGACACGGAGCCTGAGGATGTGGTAAGACCTCATTATTACACTATGAATGCCATGTACCTACAAAAGGGATTGTGAGAATGTAACCCCCTCCCCCCTCCCCCACCGGCCTGTGTTTTATAGCAGGAGTATTACATGCACCTGAAGACCCTGTACACGGTGGGATACAGCATGTCTCTGGCTTCCCTGTCCATGGCACTCATCATTCTGCTATCATTCCGGTGAGTGGAGAAGAGACCTCTATACTGACACAAGATGATACATTCATCATCCCACAACAGAGAATGAGATTAGATGACACCACCCAACCCATCACACCAACCAATGACACCACCCAACCCATCACACCAACCAATGACACCACCCAACCCATCACACCAACCAATGACACCACCCAACCCATCACACCAACCAATGACACCACCCAACCCATCACACCAACCAATGACACCACCCAACCCATCACACCAACCAATGACACCACCCAACCCATCACACCAACCAATGACACCACCCAACCCATCACACCAACCAATGACACCACCCAACCCAACCCATCACACCAACCAATGACACCACCCAACCCAACCCATCACACCAACCAATGACACCACCCAACCCATCACACCAACCAACGACACCACCCAACCCATCACAACAACCAATGACACCACCCAACCCATCACACCAACCAATGACACCACCCAACCCATCACACCAACCAATGACACCACCCAACCCATCACACCAACCAATGACACCACCCAACCCATCACACCAACCAATGACACCACCCAACCCAACCCAACCCATCACACCAACCAATGACACCACCCAACCCATCACACCAACCAATGACACCACCCAACCCATCACACCAACCAATGACACCACTCAACCCATCACACCAACCAATGACACCACCCAACCCATCACACCAACCAATGACACCACCCAACCCAACCCATCACACCAACCAATGACACCACCCAACCCAACCCATCACACCAACCAATGACACCACCCAACCCAACCCATCACACCAACCAATGACACTACCCAACCCAACCCATCACACTAACCAATGACACCACCCAACCCAACCCATCACACCAACCAATGACACCACCCAACCCAACCCATCACACCAACCAATGACACCACCCAACCCAACCCATCACACCAACCAATGACACCACCCAACCCAACCCATCACACCAACCAATGACACCACCCAACCCATCACACCAACCAACGACACCACCCAACCCATCACAACAACCAATGACACCACCCAACCCATCACACCAACCAATGACACCACCCAACCCATCACACCAACCAATGACACCACCCAACCCATCACACCAACCAATGACACCACCCAACCCATCACACCAACCAATGACACCACCCAACCCAACCCAACCCATCACACCAACCAATGACACCACCCAACCCATCACACCAACCAATGACACCACCCAACCCATCACACCAACCAATGACACCACTCAACCCATCACACCAACCAATGACACCACCCAACCCATCACACCAACCAATGACACCACCCAACCCAACCCATCACACCAACCAATGACACCACCCAACCCAACCCATCACACCAACCAATGACACCACCCAACCCAACCCATCACACCAACCAATGACACCACCCAACCCAACCCATCACACTAACCAATGACACCACCCAACCCAACCCCTCACACCAACCAATGACACCACCCAACCCAACCCATCACACCAACCAATGACACCACCCAACCCAACCCATCACACCAACCAATGACACCACCCAACCCAACCCATCACACTAACCAATGACACCACCCAACCCAACCCATCACACTAACCAATGACACCACCCAACCCAACCCATCACACCAACCAATGACACTACCCAACCCATCACACCAACCAATGACACCACCCAACCCAACCCATCACACCAACCAATGACACCACCCAACCCAACCCATCACACTAACCAATGACACCACCCAGCCCATCACACCAACCAATGACACCACCCAACCCAACCCATCACACTAACCAATGACACCACCCAACCCAACCCATCACACTAACCAATGACACCACCCAACCCAACCCATCACACTAACCAATGACACCACCCAACCCATCACACCAACCAATGACACCACCCAACCCATCACACCAACCAATGACACCACCCAACCCAACCCATCACACCAACCAATGACACCACCCAACCCAACCCATCACACCAACCAATGACACCACCCAACCCAACCCATCACACCAACCAATGACACCACCCAACCCAACCCATCACACTAACCAATGACACCACCCAACCCAACCCATCACACCAACCAATGACACCACCCAACCCAACCCATCACACCAACCAATGACACCACCCAACCCAACCCATCACACTAACCAATGACACCACCCAACCCAACCCCTCACACCAACCAATGACACCACCCAACCCAACCCCTCACACCAACCAATGACACCACCCAACCCAACCCATCACACCAACCAATGACACCACCCAACCCAACCCATCACACTAACCAATGACACCACCCAGCCCATCACACCAACCAATGACACCACCCAACCCAACCCATCACACTAACCAATGACACCACCCAACCCAACCCATCACACTAACCAATGACACCACCCAACCCAACCCATCACACTAACCAATGACACCACCCAACCCATCACACCAACCAATGACACCACCCAACCCATCACACCAACCAATGACACCACCCAACCCAACCTATCACACCAACCAATGACACCACCCAACCCAACCCATCACACCAACCAATGACACCACCCAACCCAACCCATCACACCAACCAATGACACCACCCAACCCAACCCATCACACTAACCAATGACACCACCCAACCCAACCCATCACACCAACCAATGACACCACCCAACCCATCACACCAACCAATGACACCACCCAACCCAACCCATCACACCAACCAATGACACCACCCAACCCAACCCATCACACCAACCAATGACACCACCCAACCCAACTCATCACACCAACCAATGACACCACCCAACCCAACTCATCACACCAACCAATGACACCACCCAACCCAACCCATCACACCAACCAATGACACCACCCAACCCATCACACCAACCAATGACACCACCCAACCCATCACACCAACCAATGACACCACCCAACCCATCACACCAACCAATGACACCACCCAACCCAACCCATCACACCAACCAATGACACCACCCAACCCATCACACCAACCAATGACACCACCCAACCCAACCCATCACACTAACCAATGACACCACCCAACCCATCACACTAACCAATGACACCACACAACCCAACCCATCACACCAATCAATGACACCACCCAACCCAACCCATCACACCAATCAATGACACCACCCAACCCAACCCATCACACCAGTCAATGACACCACCCAACCCATCATACCAACCAATGACACCACCCAACCCATCACACCAACCAATGACACCACCCAGTCCAACCCATCATACCAACCAATGACACCACCCAACCCATCACACCAACCAATGACACCACTCAACCCAACCCATCACACTAACCAATGACACCACCCAATCCATCACACCAACCAATGACACCACCCAATCCAACCCATCATACTAACCAATGACACCACCCAACCCATCACACTAACCAATGACACCACTCAACCCAACCCATCACACTAACCAATGACACCACCCAACCCATCACACTAACCAATGACACCACCCAACCCATCACACCAACCAATGACACCACCCAACCCATCACACTAACCAATGACACCACCCAACCCAACCCATCACACCAACCAAGGACACCACACAACCCAAACATCACACCAACCAATGACACCACCCAACCCAACCCATCACACCAACCAATGACACCACCCAACCCATCACACCAACCAATGACACCACCCAACCCATCACACCAACCAATGACACCACCCAACCCATCACACCAACCAATGACACCACCCAACCCATCACACCAACCAATGACACCACCCAACCCAACCCATCACACTAACCAATGACACCACCCAACCCAACCCACCACACTAACCAATGACACCACACAACCCAACCCATCACACCAGCCAATGACACCACCCAACCCAACCCATCACACCAATCAATGACACCACCCAACCCAACCCATCACACCAACCAATGACACCACCCAACCCAACCCATCACATCCACCAATGACACCAGACAACCCACCCAACACACCAACCAATGACACTACCCAACCCATCACACCAATCAATGACACCACCCAACCCAACCCATCACACTAATCAATGACACCACCCAACCGAACCTATCACACCAACCAATGACACCACCCAACCCAACCCAACCCATCACACCAACCAATGACACCACCCAACCCATCATACCAACCAATGACACCACCCAACCCATCACACCAACCAATGACACCACCCAACCCAACCCATCACACTAACCAATGACACCACCCAACCCATCACACCAATCAATGACATCATACAACCCAACCCATCACACCAACCAATGACACCACACAACCCAACCCATCACACCAACCAATGACACCACACAACCCAACCCATCACACCAACCAATGACACCACCCAACCCAACCCATCACACCAACCAATGACACTACCAAAACCAGCCCATCTTACCAACCAATGACACTACAACCCAACCCATCACACCAACCAATGACACCACCCAACCCAGCCCAACACATCACACCAACCAATGACACCACCCAACCCAGCCCAACACATCACACCAACCAATGACACCACCCAACCCAGCCCAACACATCACACCAACCAATGACACCACCCAACCCAGTCCAACCCATCACACCAACCAATGACACCACCCAACCCAGCCCAACACATCACACCAACCAATGACACCACCCAACCCAGCCCAACACATCACACCAACCAATGACACCACCCAACCCAACCCATCACACCAACCAATGACACTACCAAAACCAGCCCATCTTACCAACCAATGACACTACAACCCAACCCATCACACCAACCAATGACACCACCCAACCCAGCCCAACACATCACACCAACCAATGACACCACCCAACCCAGCCCAACACATCACACCAACCAATGACACCACCCAACCCAGCCCAACACATCACACCAACCAATGACACCACCCAACCCAGTCCAACCCATCACACCAACCAATGACACCACCCAACCCAGCCCAACACATCACACCAACCAATGACACCACCCAACCCAGTCCAACCCATCACACCAACCAATGACACCACCCAACCCAACCCTTAACACCACAGAAACTAATGGTGTCACTCAACCCATCACACCAACCAATGACACTACCCAACCCAACACATCACACCAACCAATGACACTACCCAACTCAACCCATCACACCAACCAGTGACACCACACAACCCAACCCATCACACTAACCAATGACACCACCCAACCCAACTCATCACACTAACCAATGACACCACACAACCCACCCAACACACTAACCAATGACACCACCCAACCCAATCCATCACACCAACAAATGACACCACCCAACCCAACCCATCACACCAACCAATGACACCACCCAACCCAACCCATCACACCAACCAATGACACCACCCAACCCAACCCATCACATCCACCAATGACACCAGACAACCCACCCAACACACCAACCAATGACACTACCCAACCCATCACACCAACCAATGGCACCACCCAACCCAACACATCACACTAACCAATGACACCACCCAACCCAACCTATCACACCAACCAATGGCACCACCCAACCCATCACACCAACCAATGACACCACCCAACCCAACCCATCACACTAACCAATGACACCACCCAACCCATCACACCAATCAATGACATCATACAACCCAACCCATCACACCAACCAATGACACCACACAACCCAACCCATCACACCAACCAATGACACCACACAACCCAACCCATCACACCAACCAATGACACCACACAACCCAACCCATCACACCAACCAATGACACTACCAAAACCAGCCCATCTTACCAACCAATGACACTACAACCCAACCCATCACACCAACCAATGACACCACCCAACCCAGCCCAACACATCACACCAACCAATGACACCACCCAACCCAGCCCAACACATCACACCAACCAATGACACCACCCAACCCAGCCCAACACATCACACCAACCAATGACACCACCCAACCCAGTCCAACCCATCACACCAACCAATGACACCACCCAACCCAACCCTTAACACCACAGAAACTAATGGTGTCACTCAACCCATCACACCAACCAATGACACTACCCAACCCAACACATCACACCAACCAATGACACTACCCAACTCAACCCATCACACCAACCAGTGACACCACACAACCCAACCCATCACACTAACCAATGACACCACCCAACCCAACTCATCACACTAACCAATGACACCACACAACCCACCCAACACACTAACCAATGACACCACCCAACCCAATCCATCACACCAACAAATGACACCACCCAACCCAACCCATCACACCAACCAATGACACCACCCAACCCAACCCATCACACCAACCAATGACACCACCCAACCCATCACACCAACCAATGACACCACCCAACCCATCACACCAACCAATGACACCACCCAACCCAACCCATCACATCCACCAATGACACCAGACAACCCACCCAACACACCAACCAATGACACTACCCAACCCATCACACCAACCAATGGCACCACCCAACCCAACCCATCACACTAACCAATGACACCACCCAACCCAACCTATCACACCAACCAATGGCACCACCCAACCCAACTCAACTCATCACACCACACACTGTACCAATACTGAACATCGCCCCACCAAACATGACACCTGTGCTCTCTTATCTCTCGGAGGTCAGGAGGCTGCGCTGTACCCGAAATTACATCCACATGCACCTCTTTATCTCCTTCATACTACGAGCCATATCCGTCTTCATCAGGGATGCCGTTCTCTTCTCTGTAGATGACATCGACCACTGCAGTGTCTACCTGGTAAGAGAACAACTTGACATCCACAAGTAACCTATATCAAGGTCTAGAGAGACCTATCCTGAAAGTTACGAGCAGCTTAGACCAAGGCCTATGGTCACAGATGAACTAGATTGATGTCTATGGCCGTACACCATGGTCATTCATGTTTGTAGTCAAGAGCAGCCGAGAATGATCTCTAACTTGTCCAATTGCTGGAACTACAAGCAACCTACATTGCTTTGAAAAAGTATTCATACCCCTTGACATTTTCCACATTTTGTCATGTTACAACCAAAAACTTAAATGTATTTAATGTGATGGACCAACACAAAGTGGCACATAATTGTGAAGTGGAAGGAAAATGATAAATGGTTTTCAATTTATTTTTAAAAACAAATATGTGAAAAGTGTTGGGGGGGGGGGGATTTGTATTCATCCCCCTTTACTTTGATACCCCTAACTAAAATCGAGTGGAACCAATTGCCTTTCAAAGTCACCTAATTAGTAAATAGAGTCCACCTGTGTGTCATTTCATCTCAGTATAAATACAGCTGTTCTGTGAAGCCCTCAGAGGTTTGTTAGAGAACCTTAGTGAACAAATAGCATCATGAAGGCCAAGGAACACACCAGACAGGTCAGGGATAAAGTTGTGGAGAAGTATAAAGCAGGGATGGGTTATAAAAAAAATCTCCCAAGCTTTGAACATCTCACAGAGCTCTGTTCAATCCATCATCGGAAAATGGAAAGAGTATGGGCACAACTGCAAACCTACCAAGACATGGCCGTTAGAATGGCCCAATCACAGTCCAGACCTAAATCCCATTGAGAATCTGTGGCAAGACTTGAAAATTGCTGATCACAGACGCTCTCCATCCAATCTGACAGAGCTTGAGATATTTTACAAAGAAGAAGAATGGGCAGAAATGTCCTCTCTAGATGGGCAAAGCTGGTAAAGACACCCCCAAAAAAACTTGTAGAGAAAGGGGGTTCTACAAAGTATTGACTCCGGGGGGCGCCATACAAATGCCCCTCCCCCACACTTTTCACATATTTATTTGTATCATTTATCATTTTCCTTCCACTTCACAATTATCAAGGGGTGTGAATACTTTTTCAAGGCACTGAAGATCAAAACCCATATCCTAAAGCCACCTTGATGAATGTCTGTAATCACAACCTCACACCTCCCAACTTTTTGAGATGGGAATGAGGGACACCTAATAGAAAAAGTATGTCGTCATAGGACACACCCCCTGCCACACCCCCTTAGAGGAGATTTATACCAAAATATCATTAGGGAAACCTACAAGTGCTTTTTTTTACCACTAATATTCCTTTATATTGGCTTCTGAAATTTACAAATGCAGCAATTTAGAAATTGGGTGAAAGGTTTTGGACTGGAAATCACTTTCTGAAAGTTAATAAGTACATTTTATATACAACTATATTGATCAGACCAAAATGAGGGACAAATGAGGAGGACAGAGGGACAGGGGGACTTTGTTCCAAATCCGGGACAGTCCCTCCAAACCTGGGCCAGTCTCTCCAAATCCGGGACAGTCCCTCCAGATTCGGGATAGTCTCTCCAAATCCGGGACAGTCCCTCCAGATTCGGAATAGTCCCTCCAAATTGGGGATAGTCCCTCCAAATCCGGGACAGTCCCTCCAGATTCGGAAAATTTGGGATAGTCCCTCCAAATTTGGGATGGTCCCTCCAAATTCGGGATGGTCCCTCCAAATTCGGGATGGTCCCTCCAAATCCGGGACAGTCTCTCCAAATCCGGGACAGTCCCTCCAGATCCGGGTCAGTCTCTCCAAATCCGGGACAGTCCCTCCAGATAGTCCCTCCAAATTGGGGATAGTCCCTCCAAATTTGGGATGGTCCCTCCAAATTCGGGATGGTCCCTCCAAATTCGGGATGGTCCCTCCAAATCCGGGACAGTCTCTCCAAATCCGGGACAGTCCCTCCAGATCCGGGTCAGTCTCTCCAAATCCGGGACAGTCCCTCCAGATAGTCCCTCCAAATTGGGGATAGTCCCTCCAAATTTGGGATGGTCCCTCCAAATTCGGGATGGTCCCTCCAAATTCGGGATGGTCCCTCCAAATCCGGGACAGTCTCTCCAAATCCGGGACAGTCCCTCCAGATCCGGGTCAGTCTCTCCAAATCCGGGACAGTCCCTCCAGATTCGGGATAGTCTCTCCAAATCCGGGACAGTCCCTCCAAATCCGGGACAGTCCCTCCAGATTCGGGATAGTCCCTCCAAATTCGGGACAGTCTCTCCAAATGAGGGAAAGTTGGGGGCTATGCAACCTAGAATGATGTCTATGGTCGCAAGCAACTTAAATCAATGTGCATAATTTTGTACTTAGTAGGTCTCAGATTGTGAACATAGGAGATGGGTACCTCTGTACTGCTCTTATGTGGGGTATTGGGGGATGGGTACCTCCTGCTGTCTCCTATCTACAGAACTTGTATTACTTATGTAGTATATATATTGTATTACGGTATATAGTATATAATAATTATTGTATAGGTTGTATTATATACTGTATATATGTGATGGGCACCCCTCTTGGTAGGTCTGGGGGGGAGGGTATATAATATCTCTGGTTGTATTATATATATGATGGGCTCCTCTCTCCTCTCTATAGAAGGACTGTAACTACGTCATGATCTTCTTCCAATATTGCATTATGGCCAATTACAGCTGGCTCCTTGTGGAGGGGCTCTACCTGCACACCCTCCTGGTGGTCTCCTTCTTCTCTGAGTGGAAGTACTTCTGCTGGTATATTGCCCTCGGCTGGGGTGAGAAGCCGGGGGGGACTCTCCCTGATGGTTGGGGGGGGGGGGGGTTTGTGGGATCAGTCACAGCTGGACAGAGTTCAGGAGTAAGTCAGGCTCCAAGGCTGCAGACATAAATTATGAGCCAGAGAAGTGAAGACGATGTACACTGAGCTAAAACAAAAGACAGAGGTTGGGTACGTGTCCTGCCCTGGTGTGAGGTATTGGGGGGTGGGTACCTGTGTCTTGGTGTGGGGTATTGGGGGGGTGGGTACCTCTGCCCTGGTGTGGGATATTGGGGGGTGGGTACCTCTGTCTTGGTGTGGGATATTGGGAGAGGGGTACCTGTGTCCTGGTGTGGGGTATTGGAGAATGGGTACCTCTGCCTTGGTGTGGGGTATTGGGGGGTGGGTACCTGTGCCCTGGTGTGGGGTATTGGGGGGTATGGGTACCTCTGTCTTGGTGTGGGGTATTGGGGGATGGGTACCTCTGTCTTGGTGTGGGGTATTGGGGGATGGGTACCTCTGCCCTGGTGTGGGGTATTGGGGGGGGATGGGTACCTCTGTCTTGGTGTGGGGTATTGGGGGATGGGTACCTCTGCCCTGGTGTGGGGTATTGGGGGGGATGGGTACCTCTGTCTTGGTGTGGGGTATTGGGGGATGGGTACCTCTGTCTTGGTGTGGGGTATTGGGGGATGGGTACCTGTGACCTGGTGTGGGGTATTGGGGGAGATGGGTACCTCTGTCTTGGTGTGGGGTATTGGGGGATGGGTACCTGTGACCTGGTGTGGGGTATTGGGGGGGATGGGTACCTCTGTCTTGGTGTGGGGTATTGGGGATAGGTACCTGTGCCCTGGTGTGGGGTATTGGGGGGGATGGGTACCTCTGTCTTGGTGTGGGGTATTGGGGGATGGGTACCTCTGTCTTGGTGTGGGGTATTGGGGGATGGGTACCTGTGCCCTGGTGTGGGGTATTGGGGGAGATGGGTACCTCTGTCTTAGTGTGGGGTATTGGGGGATGGGTACCTGTGCCCTGGTGTGGGGTATTGAGGGGGATGGGTACCTCTGTCTTGGTGTGGGGTATTGGGGGGATGGGTACCTCTGTCTTGGTGTGGGGTATTGGGGGATGGGTACCTGTGCCCTGTTGTGGGGTATTGGGGGGGATGGGTACCTCTGTGTTGCTGTGCCTCCTCTGATGGTCCGTCTCTTCCTCCTCCAGGCTCTCCGCTGGTTTTCATCATTGCCTGGTCGGTGAGCCGCCATCTGTATGAGAATACCGGGTGAGAATCTATTATGGTTCATACAGCGGGGGAGGGGAGGGGGTACATGCAATTTGCCCCAATTTACAGCCACCCCGGACCAAGACGTCACAAATCACCCCGAATCTCCCCCTAAAACTCTTCAATGAATAGAGAACCCAAATATTCTCCCCTAACGCAGACAGATGTCTCCAGGGGCCCCGGGGCCACATAGGAAGAGCCACAGAACTGCCTGTGACCCCGAGCCGCATCCCGGATATTATAGTCTATAGACAACCAACCTCAGGTTCTCCTCATCATCTGTGTCCTTTAGCTGAGATTCCCCTTCATTTCCTGTCCTGGTGACCCAACAGGAAGTGAGAGGATCGGGGGATCTCCTCTACATTACAGATCACTCTGGGGGCCACATTTGTTTCCTGTTGTCAGGCGTTTCCTGTGATGATCCTGCCAGTAACACACTTCCTGTTCTGGGGTGACAACGCTCATTCTGCGCTGTCACCCTGGGAAAGGACTACAGAACACCTCCCCCTCTCCTCATCTCTGTCACGTGTTCTGTAGTTTACAGGCAATAGCTGGAAAACTGATCAGCTTGTCTGAGAGTTCAGCTCATCACTCAGGAAGTGAGGAGGACTCTGGATTCCTGGCAGGATCAACAGGAAACTTCTGTACTTACTGAAAAGGTTCTCGCCCGAAAGAGGAAAAGGAAAGCGGGCGCCATAGCTGAGGACGGGCGATCTGCAATGTCTGATGTTCTGGGTTTGGATCTTTCATCAGAAGTTTCTGGAAGTTTGTCTAAATCTTTGTGAATGACGCAGCGCTTGTATCCTGTCCGAATAACGACTTGTGCGTCTCCCTGCAGGTGCTGGAACATCAATTCTGACGCCAGCGTCTGGTGGATCATCCGCGGGCCGGTCATCCTCGCCATCTTTGTGAGTGGAGGGGCGGGGCTACCAGGGAAAAAGATTCCGCACTTTTATCTATATAGAACTTTGTTAAAAAAAAAATATATATCTATATACAATATGTGACAAAAGTAAGTACACCCCTCAGTGACATTCCTTCTCTCTTTTCATGTGACAACACTGAAGAAATGACACTTGTCTACAATGTAAAGTAGTGAGTGTACAGCTTGTATAACAGTGTAAATTTCCTGTCCCCTCAAAATAACTCAACACACAGCCATTAACCTCTTGAGATCCATGCTATAGCCGAATGACGGCTACAGCGCGGACCTCCTTTGCCGAGACTACGTCTATTGACGTCGTCCCGTGCACGAGCGGCCTGCGCGCCCCCTGAGGGGAGCGCGCGGCACGCTCTGTGATCGGCGAGTCTATGAGACTCGCCTGATCACGGATCCAAGCAAGGGGTCGATCCCGACCCCTTACCACGTGATAGCTGTCAGCCAATCACAGAGCCGGTAATCGGCTATTTTTCCTCCTCGCACGAAAAAAAAAGCCAATCACCGGCGGCCGTGATCGGGACATCAGTCCTGATCACGCCCAGCGTATCAGTGCCCACCTGCCCCCTGCCAGTAACCCCCAGATAATTAAAAAAGTGCCACCCAGCAGTGCCACCCAGCAGTGCCATACATCAGTGCCCACAGTACCATACATCAGTACCCACAGTGCCACCTATCAGTGCCCACAATCTGCCTCAAAAACATTGCTGCACCTCAGTGCCACATATCCGTGCCCATCAGTGTCATCTACCAGTGCCCATCAGTGCCGCCCATCAGTACCACCTATCAGAGCCACCTATCAATGCCACCTATCAGTGCCCATCTTTGCCCATCAGTACTGTCTTATCTGTGCCTATCGGTGCCACCTTATCTGTGCCTATTAGTGTTGCCTTAACTGTGCCCATCAGTGCCCACCAGTGCCGCCTATCACTGCCCACCAGTGCCGCCTATCACTGCCCACCAGTGCCGCCTCATCAGCGCATTTCAATGAAGGAGAAAAATGACCTGTTTGCAAAATGTTATAACAAACTATTAAACATGATTTATTATTTTTTTTCATTTTGCATCTTTTTTTGTTTGTTTAGCAAAAAATAAAACTCCGAGCTGTAATTAAATACCACCAAAAGAAAGATCTATTTGTGGGAAAAAAATGATAAAAATGTAATTTGGGTACAGTGTTGTATGACCGCGTAATTGTCATTCAAAGTGCATCAGCGCTGAAAGCTGAAAATTGGTCTGGGCAGGAGGGGGGTTTAAAGTGTCTGTAAACCGTTACAAACCACTTTGACCTACAGGTGAGCCTAGATTAAGGCCTAGATTAAGGCTTACCTGTAGGTCCAAGAAATATCTCCTAAACCTGTATGGTTTAGGAGATATTTGCCCGAAAATAGGCACCGCTGTCTACGGCGCATGCGCCGTAGACAGCGGCGCGCAGGCGCACTGAGCGCGGCATTCTCAGCGACGGAGCTGCCGCGCGTGTCGGCTCCCGTGCGCATGCGCGGGAGTGACGTCATCGCAGCTTCGCCGAATGACAGCGGCGGAGCTGCGAGACCCCACCAAGAAGATGGAGGCGGCGGACTACAGGGGACAGCGGCGACTTCACTGGCTCCTGTGTCAGGTAAGTGACACATAATGGACTACTATGCGATGCGATGCGATGCGATGCATAGTAGTCCATTATGCTTTGCCTTTGCAGGGAATGAAAGAGGAAATAACACCCATCAGGGTTTACTTCCTCTTTAAGTGCCCAGTAAGCAAGTGATTAATGTCTAAACCGCTGGCAACAAAAGTCAGGACACCCCTAAGTGAAAATGTCCACATTGGGCCCAAAGTGTCAATATTTTGTGTGACCGCCATTATTTTCCAGCATTGCCTTCACCCTCTTGGGCATTGAGGTCACCAGAGCTTCACAGGTTGTCACCGGAGTCCTCTTCCCCTCCCCCATGATGACATCACAGAGCTGGTGGATGTTGGAGACCTTCCCCTCCTCCACCTTCCCTCTGAGGATGTCCCACAGATGATCAATAGGGTTTAGGTCTGGAGACATGCTTGGCCAGTCCATCACCTTTACCCTCAGCTTCTTTAGCAAGGCAGTGGTGGTGTTGGGGGGTGTGTTTGGGGTGGTTATCATGTTGGAATACTGCCCTGCGGTCCAGTCTCTGAAGGGAGGGGGTCATGCTCTGCTTCAGTATGTCACAGTACATGTTGGCATTCATGGTTCCCTCAATGATCTGTAGCCCCCCAGTGCCGGCAGCACTCATGCAGCCCCAGACCATGACACCCCCACCACCATGCCTGACTGTAGACAAGACACACTTGTCTTTGTCCTCCTCACCTGGTTGCCTCCACACACGCCTGACACCATCTGACACCAAATACCTTTATCTTGGTCTCATCAGAGCACAGGACATGGTTCCAGTAATCCATCTCCTTAGTCTGCTTGTCTTCAGCAAACTGTTTGTGGTCTTTTCTTGTGCATCATCTTTAGAAGAGGCTTCCTTCTGGGATGACAGCCATGCAGACCAATTTGATGCAGTGTGCGGCGTATGGTCTGATCACTGACAGGCTGACCCCCCACCCCTACAACCTCTGCAGCAATGCTGGCAGCACTCATACGTCTATTTCCCAAAGACAACCTCTGGATATGAAGCTGAGCACGTGACCTCAACTTCTTTGGAGGACCATGGCGAGGCCTGTTCTGAGGGGAACCCGTCCTGTTATACCGCTGTATGGTCTTGGCCACCGTGCTGCAGATCAGTTTCAGGGTCTTCGCAATCTTCTTATAGCCTAGGCCATCTTTATGTAGAGCAACAATTCTTATCTTCAGATCCTCAGAGAGATCTTTGCCAAGAGGTGCCATGTTGTACTTCCAGTGACCAGTATGAGAGAGTGAGAGCGATAACACCACATTTAACACACCTGCTCCCCATTCACACCTGAGACCTTGTAACACTAACGAGTCACATGACACCGGGGAGGGAAAATGGCTAATTGGGCCCAATTTGGACATTTTCACTTAGGGGTGTACTGACTTTTGTTGCCAGTGGTTTAGACATTAATGGCTGTGTGTTGAGTTATTTTGAGGGGACAGGAAATTTACACTGTTATACAAGCTGTACACTCACTACTTTACATTGTAGACAAGTGTCATTTCTTCAGTGTTGTCACATGAAAAGAGAGGAGAAATGTCACTGAGGGGTGTACTTACTTTTGTGAGAAACTGTATATAACTTTGTTCAAAAAATTGCAGAAACTGAAGAACCCTTGTGTGTGTATATATATATATATACTGATAGTGTGTATATACATTGTATGTGGTAATGAAGTGATGGGGAAGAAGCCGCGCTGAGTGATATTTTATCTCCAAGAAAGAGAGGGTGTGAAGGGTTAATTATATGGAAAATCCCTCCAATAAAATACTTTTTGTCTTCTATTTACTAAAGGAGTGGAGGAAGTTCACCGAGAGAAGTGTAGAGAGGAGTGTCGGGAGGGTGACAACGATGGACTTTTATTATCAGACAAAAGCCGACACATTTTGGGGGTCACAGACTCCGCCTTCCCCCGGGTCCAGGAGTGCCGGACCCGGCAGAGGGGGAGGGGGGGTGCTGCTTCCATAAAGGGTCTGCGTTTTCATTGGTCAGCCAAAGAAGTGAGGAAAACAATTGTCCTCTGTGTACCCCGTTCACCGTACAAACAAAAACATGACAACGCACCGCACAGCGATGTGACGCAACGCACCGCAGAGCGACGCAACACACTATTGTGCATGGAGTTTAACAAAGTGTCAGCTTGTGACATCTCAATAAAGTTAAATGAGGACAAAAACTGTGGGGGGGGGGGGGGGGCTCCAAAGTGGACTCAGCAAGGGGGGGGGATGTTGGACCTCTGCAGAGACACCACTGCTTCCACACAGAACAATGGCAGCATGCTGGCAGGGGACAGGACTTTCTACTCATGAGTCTTGATTGGGTGACTGTGGACTTCGCACCCCTCCTTGTATCGATTCTCTGGATTCCGTGGATTGGAGAAGAGTTTTATTTAGTGTAATCCGGAGGCACCAATCCCGTGACATCATCTGTCTGATCCCTCCGATCCCTCCGGATCCCTCCATTTCCCTCTGGATCCCTCCATTTCCCTCCAGATCCCTCCGGGTCCCTCAAGATCCCTCTGGATCCCTCCATTTCCCTCCAGATCCCTCCGGGTCCCTCAAGATCCATCTGGATCCCTCAAGATCCCTCTGGATCCCTCCATTTCCCTCCAGATCCCTCCGGATTCCTCAATATCCCTCTGGATCCCTCCAGCTCCCTCTAGATCCCTGCAGATCCATCTGGATCCCTCCAGATCCCTCCATATCCCTCCGGATCCCTCCATTTCCCTCTGGATCCCTCAAGATCCCTCTGGATCCCTCCATTTCACTTCAGCTCCCTCTAGATCCCTCTGGATCCCTCCATTTCCCTCCAGATCCCTCCATTTCCCTCTGGATCCCTCCATTTCCCTCCAGATTCCTCTAGATGCCTCTGGATCCCTCCATTTCCCTCGAGATCCCTTCATATCCCTCCGGATCCCTCCATTTCCCTCCAGATCCCTCCATTTCCCTCCAGCTCCCTCTAGATCCCTCCATTTCCCTCCAGATCCCTCCATTTCCCTCTGGATCCCTCCATTTCCCTCCAGATCCCTCTAGATCCCTCCAGATGCCTCTGGATCCCTCCGGATCCCTCTAGATCCCTCTGGATCCGTCCAGATCCCTCCGGATCCCTGTGGATCCCTCCGGATCCCTGTGGATCCCTCCATTTCCCTCCGGATCCCTCAAGATCCCTCTGGATCCCTCTATTTCCCTTCAGCTCCCTCTAGATCCCTCTGTATCCCGGCCCTGAGGAAGGCGGAGTCTGTGACCACGAAACGTGTCAGCTTTTATCTGATAGTAAAAGACAACCCCCGACTCTCTCATGTCACTGATTGGTTCTTTCCACGTTCCTCATACACATGTGCGGTTCGTTTCGTACGAATCGAAAATTCTTATGAATTTCCAAAAATCGTAATTCAGAAGCATCCGAAATACGAATTTCTGTGCTTCCGAATTGTATACAAAATACGAAATTTCGTTGATGAATTTTGGATCCAAACAAAAAAGTGAGGGGTGTTTTGTTGACCAATCAGAGGGTTTCTTCTGCTGAGTAGGGAGGGGCGAACGGTTGGGCCCGAGCATAAGTCCGGACCGCACTTTGGTTGTTCGAATTTTCTGCAGAACACAAAACAATATGCGGGGCTCACAGCAAATTCCAAAGTCTACGGAACACGAAGGGGAGGAATCTAAAGTGATCATTTTAAAGGCTCATATACAAGTTATTGTCATAAAAAGTGTTTGGGGACCCGGCTCCTGCCCCAGGGGAGTGTTTGGGGACCCGGCTCCTGCCCCAGGGGAGTGTTTGGGGACCCGGCTCCTGCCCCAGGGGAGTGTTTGGGGACCCGGCTCCTGCCCCAGGGGAGTGTTTGGGGACCCGGCTCCTGCCCCAGGGGAGTGTTTGGGGACCCGGCTCCTGCCCCAGGGGAGTGTTTGGGGACCCGGCTCCTGCCCCAGGGGAGTGTTTGGGGACCCGGCTCCTGCCCCAGGGGAGTGTTTGGTGGCCTGGCTCCTGCCCCAGGGGAGTGTTTGGGGGCCCGGCTCCTGCCCCAGGGGAGTGTTTGGGGACCCGGCTCCTGCCCCAGGGGAGTGTTTGGGGACCCGGCTCCTGCCCCAGGGGAGTGTTTGGTGGCCTGGCTCCTGCCCCAGGGGAGTGCTTGGGGACCCGGCTCCTGCCCCAGGGGAGTGTTTGGTGGCCTGGCTCCTGCCCCAGGGGAGTGTTTGGGGACCCGGCTCCTGCCCCAGGGGAGTGTTTGGGGACCTTTAAATGTCGTACCTGGGGGGTGTCTATAGGATGCCTGTAAAGGGGGGCGTGTCTATAGGATGCCTGTAAAGGGGGGCGTGTCTATAGGATGCCTGTAAAGGGGGCGTGTCTATAGGATGCCTGTAAAGGGGGCGTGTCTATAGGATGCCTGTAAAGGGGGGCGTGTCTATAGGATGCCTGTAAAGGGGGCGTGTCTATAGGATGCCTGTAAAGGGGGCGTGTCTATAGGATGCCTGTAAAGGGGGCGTGTCTATAGGATGCCTGTAAAGGGGCGCATTTTTCCCGTGTTTAGAACAGTCCGAGAGAAAAATGACATTTCTAAAGGAATAAAAGTCATTTAAAACGACTCGCAGCTACAATGAATTGTCGGTCCTCAATACACATAAAAGTTAATTGATAAAAACGGCATCAGATCCCCCCACAAGGGAACTCCCTCTGTCAGATGTGGCGGCACTCCGCTCTCTCCCTCTGTCAGATGTGGCGGCACTCCGCTCTCTCCCTCTGTCAGATGTGGCGGCACTCCGCTCTCTCCCTCTGTCAGATGTGACGGCACTCCGCTCTCTCCCTCTGTCAGATGTGGCGGCACTCCGCTCTCTCCCTCTGTCAGATGTGGCGGCACTCCGCTCTCTCCCTCTGTCAGATGTGGCGGCACTCCGCTCTCTCCCTCTGTCAGATGTGGCGGCACTCCGCTCTCTCCCTCTGTCAGATGTGGCGGCACTCCGCTCTCTCCCTCTGTCAGATGTGGCGGCACTCCGCTCTCTCCCTCTGTCAGATGTGGCGGCACTCCGCTCTCTCCCTCTGTCAGATGTGGCGGCACTCCGCTCTCTCCCTCTGTCAGATGTGGCGGCACTCCGCTCTCTCCCTCTGTCAGATGTGGCGGCACTCCGCTCTCTCCCTCTGTCAGATGTGGCGGCACTCCGCTCTCTCCCTCTGTCAGATGTGGCGGCACTCCGCTCTCTCCCTCTGTCAGATGTGGCGGCACTCCGCTCTCTCCCTCTGTCAGATGTGTAGCGGCACTCCGCTCTCTCCCTCTGTCAGATGTGGCGGCACTCCGCTCTCTCCCTCTGTCAGATGTGGCGGCACTCCGCTCTCTCCCTCTGTCAGATGTGGCGGCACTCCGCTCTCTCCCTCTGTCAGATGTGGCGGCACTCCGCTCTCTCCCTCTGTCAGATGTGGCGGCACTCCGCTCTCTCCCTCTGTCAGATGTGGCGGCACTCCGCTCTCTCCCTCTGCCAGATGTGGCGGCACTCCGCTCTCTCCCTCTGTCAGATGTGGCGGCACTCCGCTCTCTCCCTCTGTCAGATGTGGCGGCACTCCGCTCTCTCCCTCTGTCAGATGTGGCGGCACTCCGCTCTCTCCCTCTGTCAGATGTGACGGCACTCCGCTCTCTCCCTCTGTCAGATGTGGCGGCACTCCGCTCTCTCCCTCTGTCAGATGTGGCGGCACTCCGCTCTCTCCCTCTGTCAGATGTGGCGGCACTCCGCTCTCTCCCTCTGTCAGATGTGGCGGCACTCCGCTCTCTCCCTCTGTCAGATGTGGCGGCACTCCGCTCTCTCCCTCTGTCAGATGTGGCGGCACTCCGCTCTCTCCCTCTGTCAGATGTGGCGGCACTCCGCTCTCTCCCTCTGTCAGATGTGGCGGCACTCCGCTCTCTCCCTCTGTCAGATGTGGCGGCACTCCGCTCTCTCCCTCTGTCAGATGTGGCGGCACTCCGCTCTCTCCCTCTGTCAGATGTGGCGGCACTCCGCTCTCTCCCTCTGTCAGATGTGGCGGCACTCCGCTCTCTCCCTCTGTCAGATGTGGCGGCACTCCGCTCTCTCCCTCTGTCAGATGTGGCGGCACTCCGCTCTCTCCCTCTGTCAGATGTGGCGGCACTCCGCTCTCTCCCTCTGTCAGATGTGGCGGCACTCCGCTCTCTCCCTCTGTCAGATGTGGCGGCACTCCGCTCTCTCCCTCTGTCAGATGTGACGGCACTCCGCTCTCTCCCTCTGTCAGATGTGGCGGCACTCCGCTCTCTCCCTCTGTCAGATGTGGCGGCACTCCGCTCTCTCCCTCTGTCAGATGTGGCGGCACTCCGCTCTCTCCCTCTGTCAGATGTGGCGGCACTCCGCTCTCTCCCTCTGTCAGATGTGGCGGCACTCCGCTCTCTCCCTCTGTCAGATGTGGCGGCACTCCGCTCTCTCCCTCTGTCAGATGTGGCGGCACTCCGCTCTCTCCCTCTGTCAGATGTGGCGGCACTCCGCTCTCTCCCTCTGTCAGATGTGGCGGCACTCCGCTCTCTCCCTCTGTCAGATGTGGCGGCACTCCGCTCTCTCCCTCTGTCAGATGTGGCGGCACTCCGCTCTCTCCCTCTGTCAGATGTGGCGGCACTCCGCTCTCTCCCTCTGTCAGATGTGGCGGCACTCCGCTCTCTCCCTCTGTCAGATGTGGCGGCACTCCGCTCTCTCCCTCTGTCAGATGTGGCGGCACTCCGCTCTCTCCCTCTGTCAGATGTGGCGGCACTCCGCTCTCTCCCTCTGTCAGATGTGGCGGCACTCCGCTCTCTCCCTCTGTCAGATGTGGCGGCACTCCGCTCTCTCCCTCTGTCAGATGTGGCGGCACTCCGCTCTCTCCCTCTGTCAGATGTGGCGGCACTCCGCTCTCTCCCTCTGTCAGATGTGGCGGCACTCCGCTCTCTCCCTCTGTCAGATGTGGCGGCACTCCGCTCTCTCCCTCTGTCAGATGTGGCGGCACTCCGCTCTCTCCCTCTGTCAGATGTGGCGGCACTCCGCTCTCTCCCTCTGTCAGATGTGGCGGCACTCCGCTCTCTCCCTCTGTCAGATGTGGCGGCACTCCGCTCTCTCCCTCTGTCAGATGTGGCGGCACTCCGCTCTCTCCCTCTGTCAGATGTGGCGGCACTCCGCTCTCTCCCTCTGTCAGATGTGGCGGCACTCCGCTCTCTCCCTCTGTCAGATGTGGCGGCACTCCGCTCTCTCCCTCTGTCAGATGTGGCGGCACTCCGCTCTCTCCCTCTGTCAGATGTGGCGGCACTCCGCTCTCTCCCTCTGTCAGATGTGGCGGCACTCCGCTCTCTCCCTCTGTCAGATGTGGCGGCACTCCGCTCTCTCCCTCTGTCAGATGTGGCGGCACTCCGCTCTCTCCCTCTGTCAGATGTGGCGGCACTCCGCTCTCTCCCTCTGTCAGATGTGGCGGCACTCCGCTCTCTCCCTCTGTCAGATGTGGCGGCACTCCGCTCTCTCCCTCTGTCAGATGTGGCGGCACTCCGCTCTCTCCCTCTGTCAGATGTGGCGGCACTCCGCTCTCTCCCTCTGTCAGATGTGGCGGCACTCCGCTCTCTCCCTCTGTCAGATGTGGCGGCACTCCGCTCTCTCCCTCTGTCAGATGTGGCGGCACTCCGCTCTCTCCCTCTGTCAGATGTGGCGGCACTCCGCTCTCTCCCTCTGTCAGATGTGGCGGCACTCCGCTCTCTCCCTCTGTCAGATGTGGCGGCACTCCGCTCTCTCCCTCTGCCAGATGTGGCGGCACTCCGCTCTCTCCCTCTGTCAGATGTGGCGGCACTCCGCTCTCTCCCTCTGTCAGATGTGGCGGCACTCCGCTCTCTCCCTCTGTCAGATGTGGCGGCACTCCGCTCTCTCCCTCTGTCAGATGTGACGGCACTCCGCTCTCTCCCTCTGTCAGATGTGGCGGCACTCCGCTCTCTCCCTCTGTCAGATGTGGCGGCACTCCGCTCTCTCCCTCTGTCAGATGTGGCGGCACTCCGCTCTCTCCCTCTGTCAGATGTGGCGGCACTCCGCTCTCTCCCTCTGTCAGATGTGGCGGCACTCCGCTCTCTCCCTCTGTCAGATGTGGCGGCACTCCGCTCTCTCCCTCTGTCAGATGTGGCGGCACTCCGCTCTCTCCCTCTGTCAGATGTGGCGGCACTCCGCTCTCTCCCTCTGTCAGATGTGGCGGCACTCCGCTCTCTCCCTCTGTCAGATGTGGCGGCACTCCGCTCTCTCCCTCTGTCAGATGTGGCGGCACTCCGCTCTCTCCCTCTGTCAGATGTGGCGGCACTCCGCTCTCTCCCTCTGTCAGATGTGGCGGCACTCCGCTCTCTCCCTCTGTCAGATGTGGCGGCACTCCGCTCTCTCCCTCTGTCAGATGTGGCGGCACTCCGCTCTCTCCCTCTGTCAGATGTGGCGGCACTCCGCTCTCTCCCTCTGTCAGATGTGGCGGCACTCCGCTCTCTCCCTCTGTCAGATGTGGCGGCACTCCGCTCTCTCCCTCTGTCAGATGTGGCGGCACTCCGCTCTCTCCCTCTGTCAGATGTGGCGGCACTCCGCTCTCTCCCTCTGTCAGATGTGGCGGCACTCCGCTCTCTCCCTCTGTCAGATGTGGCGGCACTCCGCTCTCTCCCTCTGTCAGATGTGGCGGCACTCCGCTCTCTCCCTCTGTCAGATGTGGCGGCACTCCGCTCTCTCCCTCTGTCAGATGTGGCGGCACTCCGCTCTCTCCCTCTGTCAGATGTGGCGGCACTCCGCTCTCTCCCTCTGCCAGATGTGGCGGCACTCCGCTCTCTCCCTCTGTCAGATGTGGCGGCACTCCGCTCTCTCCCTCTGCCAGATGTGACGGCACTCCGCTCTCTCCCTCTGTCAGATGTGGCGGCACTCCGCTCTCTCCCTCTGTCAGATGTGGCGGCACTCCGCTCTCTCCCTCTGCCAGATGTGGCGGCACTCCGCTCTCTCCCTCTGCCAGATGTGGCGGCACTCCGCTCTCTCCCTCTGCCAGATGTGACGGCACTCCGCTCTCTCCCTCTGCCAGATGTGGCGGCACTCCGCTCTCTCCCTCTGCCAGATGTGGCGGCACTCCGCTCTCTCCCTCTGTCAGATGTGGCGGCACTCCGCTCTCTCCCTCTGCCAGATGTGGCGGCACTCCGCTCTCTCCCTCTGCCAGATGTGGCTGCACTCCGCTCTCTCCCTCTGCCAGATGTGGCGGCACTCCGCTCTCTCCCTCTGCCAGATGTGGCGGCACTCCGCTCTCTACCTCTGTCAGATGTGGCGGCACTCCGCTCTCTACCTCTGTCAGATGTGGCGGCACTCCGCTCTCTACCTCTGTCAGATGTGACGGCACTCCGCTCTCTCCCTCTGTCAGATGTGACGGCACTCCGCTCTCTCCCTCTGTCAGATGTGGCGGCACTCCGCTCTCTCCCTCTGTCAGATGTGACGGCACTCCGCTCTCTCCCTCTGCCAGATGTGGCGGCACTCCGCTCTCTCCCTCTGTCAGATGTGGCGGCACTCCGCTCTCTCCCTCTGCCAGATGTGGCGGCACTCCGCTCTCTCCCTCTGTCAGATGTGGCGGCACTCCGCTCTCTCCCTCTGCCAGATGTGACGGCACTCCGCTCTCTCCCTCTGTCAGATGTGACGGCACTCCGCTCTCTCCCTCTGTCAGATGTGGCGGCACTCCGCTCTCTCCCTCTGTCAGATGTGGCGGCACTCCGCTCTCTCCCTCTGCCAGATGTGGCGGCACTCCGCTCTCTCCCTCTGCCAGATGTGGCGGCACTCCGCTCTCTCCCTCTGCCAGATGTGGCGGCACTCCGCTCTCTCCCTCTGCCAGATGTGGCGGCACTCCGCTCTCTCCCTCTGTCAGATGTGGCGGCACTCCGCTCTCTCCCTCTGCCAGATGTGGCGGCACTCCGCTCTCTCCCTCTGCCAGATGTGGCGGCACTCCGCTCTCTACCTCTGTCAGATGTGGCGGCACTCCGCTCTCTACCTCTGTCAGATGTGGCGGCACTCCGCTCTCTACCTCTGTCAGATGTGACGGCACTCCGCTCTCTCCCTCTGTCAGATGTGACGGCACTCCGCTCTCTCCCTCTGTCAGATGTGGCGGCACTCCGCTCTCTCCCTCTGTCAGATGTGACGGCACTCCGCTCTCTCCCTCTGTCAGATGTGGCGGCACTCCGCTCTCTCCCTCTGTCAGATGTGGCGGCACTCCGCTCTCTCCCTCTGTCAGATGTGGCGGCACTCCGCTCTATCCCTCTGCCAGATGTGACGGCACTCCGCTCTCTCCCTCTGTCAGATGTGACGGCACTCCGCTCTCTCCCTCTGCCAGATGTGGCGGCACTCCGCTCTCTCCCTCTGTCAGATGTGGCGGCACTCCGCTCTATCCCTCTGCCAGATGTGACGGCACTCCGCTCTCTCCCTCTGTCAGATGTGACGGCACTCCGCTCTCTCCCTCTGTCAGATGTGACGGCACTCCGCTCTCTCCCTCTGCCAGATGTGGCGGCACTCCGCTCTCTCCCTCTGTCAGATGTGGCGGCACTCCGCTCTCTCCCTCTGTCAGATGTGGCGGCACTCCGCTCTCTCCCTCTGTCAGATGTGGCGGCACTCCGCTCTCTCCCTCTGTCAGATGTGGCGGCACTCCGCTCTATCCCTCTGCCAGATGTGACGGCACTCCGCTCTCTCCCTCTGCCAGATGTGGCGGCACTCCGCTCTCTACCTCTGTCAGATGTGGCGGCACTCCGCTCTCTACCTCTGCCAGATGTGGCGGCACTCCGCTCTATCCCTCTGTCAGATGTGGCGGCACTCCGCTCTCTACCTCTGCCAGATGTGACGGCACTCCGCTCTCTCCCTCTGTCAGATGTGACGGCACTCCGCTCTCTCCCTCTGCCAGATGTGACGGCACTCCGCTCTCTCCCTCTGTCAGATGTGACGGCACTCCGCTCTATCCCTCTGTCAGATGTGGCGGCACTCCGCTCTCTCCCTCTGTCAGATGTGGCGGCACTCCGCTCTCTACCTCTGCCAGATGTGACGGCACTCCGCTCTCTCCCTCTGTCAGATGTGACGGCACTCCGCTCTCTCCCTCTGTCAGATGTGACGGCACTCCGCTCTCTCCCTCTGCCAGATGTGGCGGCACTCCGCTCTCTCCCTCTGTCAGATGTGGCGGCACTCCGCTCTCTCCCTCTGTCAGATGTGACGGCACTCCGCTCTCTCCCTCTGTCAGATGTGACGGCACTCCGCTCTCTCCCTCTGCCAGATGTGGCGGCACTCCGCTCTCTACCTCTGCCAGATGTGACGGCACTCCGCTCTCTCCCTCTGTCAGATGTGGCGGCACTCCGCTCTCTCCCTCTGTCAGATGTGACGGCACTCCGCTCTCTCCCTCTGTCAGATGTGACGGCACTCCGCTCTCTCCCTCTGCCAGATGTGGCGGCACTCCGCTCTCTACCTCTGCCAGATGTGACGGCACTCCGCTCTCTCCCTCTGTCAGATGTGACGGCACTCCGCTCTCTCCCTCTGTCAGATGTGACGGCACTCCGCTCTCTCCCTCTGTCAGATGTGACGGCACTCCGCTCTCTCCCTCTGCCAGATGTGGCGGCACTCCGCTCTCTCCCTCTGTCAGATGTGACGGCACTCCGCTCTCTCCCTCTGTCAGATGTGGCGGCACTCCGCTCTCTCCCTCTGTCAGATGTGGCGGCACTCCGCTCTATCCCTCTGTCAGATGTGGCGGCACTCCGCTCTCTCCCTCTGTCAGATGTGGCGGCACTCCGCTCTATCCCTCTGCCAGATGTGACGGCACTCCGCTCTCTCCCTCTGTCAGATGTGACGGCACTCCGCTCTATCCCTCTGTCAGATGTGACGGCACTCCGCTCTCTCCCTCTGTCAGATGTGGCGGCACTCCGCTCTCTCCCTCTGTCAGATGTGGCGGCACTCCGCTCTCTCCCTCTGTCAGATGTGGCGGCACTCCGCTCTATCCCTCTGTCAGATGTGGCGGCACTCCGCTCTATCCCTCTGTCAGATGTGACGGCACTCCGCTCTCTCCCTCTGTCAGATGTGGCGGCACTCCGCTCTATCCCTCTGCCAGATGTGACGGCACTCCGCTCTCTCCCTCTGTCAGATGTGACGGCACTCCGCTCTAACCCTCTGTCAGATGTGACGGCACTCCGCTCTCTCCCTCTGACAGATGTGGCGGCACATGTGGCGGCACTCCGCTCTCTCCCTCTGTCAGATGTGGCGGCACTCCGCTCTCTCCCTCTGTCAGATGTGGCGGCACATGTGGCGGCACTCCGCTCTCTCCCTCTGTCAGAGTGCTGTAAGACCACCCAAGGCTGTGATCATGTGATTAGAAGCTACACTGATTGGCTGTAGGTCATTATTATGGGACCGCAGCTGTCCAATGATCACAAAGCCTCTGCTGGGAGTGGTGACATCACACTATGACATCATGGTAATTTTGTAGAAGAAATGTGATTGGTTCTGGAATGATTCTGGCTCCTCCCTCTCCTCTGCAGATCAACTTCATCCTCTTTGTGAGAATCATCCGAATTCTGATGAAGAAGCTGAGAACCTCCGATGTGTGGGGGAACGACTTCAACCAATACAAGTGAGACGCCGGCAGAGACCACTGATAAACGGGGGGGGGGGTGTACCTAACACCCAGCACTGGGAGAGACCACTGATAACAAGGAGGGGGAGGTGTACCTAACACCCAGCACTGGGAGAGACCACTGATAACAAGGGAGGGGGTGTACCTAACACCCTGCACTGGGAGAAACCACTGATAACAAGGGGGGTGTACCTAACACCCAGGACTGGGAGAAACCACTGATAATAAGGGGGGGTACTTAAAACCCAGCACTGGGAGAGAGGGAGAGACCACTGATAACAAGCGAGGGGGTGTACCTAACACCCAGGACTGGGAGAGACCACTGATAATAAGGGGGGGTACCTAACACCCAGCACTGGGAGAGACCACTGATAACAAGGAGGGGTTGCACCTAACACCCAGCACTGGAAGAAACCACTGATAACAAGGGGGGTGTACTTAACACCCAGCACTGGGAGAGACCACTGATAACAAGGGGGGTGTACTTAACACCCAGCACTGGAAGAAACCACTGATAACAAGGGGGGTGTACTTAACACCCAGCACTGGGAGAGACCACTGATAACAAGGGAGGAGGGTGTACCTAACACCCAGCACTGGGAGAGACCACTGATAACAAGGGGGGGTGTACCTAACACCCAGCACTGGGAGAGACCACTGATATTAAGGGAGGGGGTGTATCTAACACCCAGCACTGGGAGAGACCACTGATAACAAGGGAGGGGGATGTACCTAACACCCAGCACTGGGAGAGACCATTGATAACAAGGGAGGGGGATGTACCTAACACCCAGCACTGGGAGAGACCACTGATAACAAGGGAGGGTGTACCTAACACCCAGCACTGGGAGAGACCACTGATAACAAGGGGGGTGTACCTAACACCCAGCACTGGGAGAGACCACTGATAACAAGGGGGGTGTACCTAACACCCAGCACTGGGAGAGACCACTGATAACAAGGGGGGTGTACCTAACACCCAGCACTGGGAGAGACCACTGATAACAAGGAGGGGTTGCACCTAACACCCAGCACTGGAAGAAACCACTGATAACAAGGGGGGTGTACTTAACACCCAGCACTGGGAGAGACCACTGATAACAAGGGAGGAGGGTGTACCTAACACCCAGCACTGGGAGAGACCACTGATAACAAGGGGGGGTGTACCTAACACCCAGCACTGGGAGAGACCACTGATAACAAGGGGGGGTGTACCTAACACCCAGCACTGGGAGAGACCACTGATATTAAGGGAGGGGGTGTATCTAACACCCAGCACTGGGAGAGACCACTGATAACAAGGGAGGGGGATGTACCTAACACCCAGCACTGGGAGAGACCATTGATAACAAGGGAGGGGGATGTACCTAACACCCAGCACTGGGAGAGACCACTGATAACAAGGGGGGTGTACCTAACACCCAGCACTGGGAGAGACCACTGATAACAAGGAGGGGTTGCACCTAACACCCAGCACTGGAAGAAACCACTGATAACAAGGGGGGTGTACCTAACACCCAGCACTGGGAGAGACCACTGATAACAAGGGGGGTGTACCTAACACCCAGCACTGGGAGAGACCACTGATAACAAGGGGGGTGTACCTAACACCCAGCACTGGGAGAGACCACTGATAACAAGGGGGGTGTACCTAACACCCAGCACTGGGAGAGACCACTGATAACAAGGAGGGGTTGCACCTAACACCCAGCACTGGAAGAAACCACTGATAACAAGGGGGGTGTACTTAACACCCAGCACTGGGAGAGACCACTGATAACAAGGGAGAGGGATGTACCTAACACCCAGCACTGGGAGAGACCACTAATAACAAGGGAGGGGGATGTACCTAACACCCAGCACTGGGAGAGACCATTGATAACAAGGGAGGGGGATGTACCTAACACCCAGCACTGGGAGAGACCACTGATAACAAGGGGGGTGTACCTAACACCCAGCACTGGGAGAGACCACTGATAACAAGGAGGGGTTGCACCTAACACCCAGCACTGGAAGAAACCACTGATAACAAGGGGGGTGTACCTAACACCCAGCACTGGGAGAGACCACTGATAACAAGGGGGGTGTACCTAACACCCAGCACTGGGAGAGACCACTGATAACAAGGGGGGTGTACCTAACACCCAGCACTGGGAGAGACCACTGATAACAAGGGGGGTGTACCTAACACCCAGCACTGGGAGAGACCACTGATAACAAGGGAGAGGGATGTACCTAACACCCAGCACTGGGAGAGACCACTAATAACAAGGGAGGGGGATGTACCTAACACCCAGCACTGGGAGAGACCACTAACAAGGTGGGGTGTACCTAACACCCAGCACTGGGAGAGACCACTGATAACAAGGGAGGGGGATGTACCTAACACCCAGCACTGGGAGAGACCACTAACAAGGTGGGGTGTACCTAACACCCAGCACTGGAAGAAACCACTGATAACAAGGGGGGTGTACTTAACACCCAGCACTGGGAGAGACCACTGATAACAAGGGAGGAGGGTGTACCTAACACCCAGCACTGGGAGAGACCACTGATAACAAGGGGGGGGTGTACCTAACACCCAGCACTGGGAGAGACCACTGATATTAAGGGAGGGGGTGTATCTAACACCCAGCACTGGGAGAGACCACTGATAACAAGGGAGGGGGATGTACCTAACACCCAGCACTGGGAGAGACCATTGATAACAAGGGAGGGTGTACCTAACACCCAGCACTGGGAGAGACCACTGATAACAAGGGGGGTGTACCTAACACCCAGCACTGGGAGAGACCACTGATAACAAGGGGGGTGTACCTAACACCCAGCACTGGGAGAGACCACTGATAACAAGGGAGGGGGTGTACCTAACACCCAGCACTGGGAGAGACCACTGATAACAAGGGAGGGGTGTATCTAACACCCAGCACTGGGAGAGACCACTGATAACAGGGGAGGGTGTATCTAACACCCAGCACTGGGAGAGACCACTGATAACAGGGGAGGGTGTATCTAACACCCAGGACTGGGAGAAACCACTGATAACAAGGGGGGAGGGGTGGTTTTATACATCTTTCCAATTGAATCCGATTATAAAAATGGTGAATCTTGGGTGAAAACATCTCCAGTTCTATGCTTATCCTGTCAGGGCTGAGCATGGCCCCTCCTCCACATTGGTCCTTCACGGCCTCATTGACCAATCAGGAGGGAGGGGCGGGTTCACCTACAATCCTGAATAGAGAATTGTTATAGGAAATACATTGTGGAAACTGTCCAGACAAGAGCCGCCACACCGACCAATCACAGGGCAGGGAGATGTTTATTGTTTATAAATCATTTGTCTCTTTTCCTGAGATGATCGGTGAGGACGATACATTGTATATAGATTGTATATAGATTGTATATAGATTGTATACAGATTGTATACGGATTGTATATAGATTGTATATAGATTGTATATGGATTGTATATGGATTGTATATAGATTGTATACAGATTGTATACAGATTGTATATGGATTGTATATAGATTGTATACAGATTGTATATAGATTGTATATAGATTGTATACAGATTGTATATGGATTGTATATAGATTGTATACAGATTGTATATAGATTGTATATAGATTGTATATAGATTGTATACAGATTGTATATAGATTGTATACGGATTGTATATGGATTGTATATGGATTGTATACAGATTGTATATAGATTGTATATAGATTGTATATAGATTGTATATAGATGGTATATGGATTGTATACTCAGTGGAGGATGCAGACTGCGGTGGGCTCATTCCCGGGGTATATAGGAGGGTCTCTTCTCTCATTCTGGGGTATATAGGGGGGTCTCTTCTCTCATTCTGGGGTATATAGCGGGGTCTCTTCTCTCATTGCGGGGTATATAGGGGGGTCTCTTCTCTCATTCTGGGGTACATAGAGGGGGTATCTTCTCTCATTCCGGGGTATATAGGGGGGTCTCTTCTCTTATTCCAGGGTATATAGGAGGGTCTCTTCTCTCATTCCGGGGTATATAGGGGGGTCTCTTCTCTTATTCCGGGGTATATAGGGGGGTCTCTTCTCTTATTCTGGGGTATATAGCAGGGTCTCTTCTCTCATTCCTGGGTACATAGGGGGGTCTCTTCTCTCATTCCGGAGTATATAGCAGGGTCTCTGCTCTCATTCCGGGGTATATAGGGGGTCTCTTCTCTCATTCCGGGGTATATAGGGGGTCTCTGCTCTCATTCCGGGGTATATAGGAGGGTCTCTTCTCTCATTCTGGGGTATATAGGGGGTCTCTGCTCTCATTCCGGGGTATATAGGAGGGTCTCTTCTCTCATTCTGGGGTATATAGGAGGGTCTCTTCTCTCATTCTGGGGTATATAGGGGGGTCTCTTCTCTCATTCTGGGGTATATAGGGGGGTCTCTTCTCTCATTCCGGGGTATATAGGGGGTCTCTGCTCTCATTCCGGGGTATATAGGGGGTCTCTTCTCTCATTCCGGGGTATATAGGGGGGTCTCTTCTCTCATTCTGGGGTATATAGGGGGGTCTCTTCTCTCATTCTGGGGTATATAGGGGGGTCTCTTCTCTCATTCTGGGGTATATAGGGGGGTCTCTTCTCTCATTCCGGGGTATATAGGGGGTCTCTGCTCTCATTCTGGGGTATATAGGGGGTCTCTTCTCTCATTCTGGGGTATATAGGGGGGTCTCTTCTCTCATTCTGGGGTATATAGGGGGGTCTCTTCTCTCATTCCGGGGTATATAGGGGGTCTCTGCTCTCATTCTGGGGTATATAGGGGGTCTCTTCTCTCATTCTGGGGTATATAGGGGGGTCTCTTCTCTCATTCTGGGGTATATAGGGGGGTCTCTTCTCTCATTCTGGGGTATATAGGGGGGTCTCTTCTCTCATTCCGGGGTATATAGGGGGTCTCTGCTCTCATTCTGGGGTATATAGGGGGTCTCTTCTCTCATTCCGGGGTGATAACGATGGGGTTATCAACGAGTTATCAACGGTCTGTGTTGTGTATAATGGGGGTGCATTTGACCCTCTGTCAGGTTTTTATTGGGGAGGAGATTTCTCCTCTATTTGGACATAAAGACAACGTTTTAGGTTTGTCCTCAGAACATGAAATGGGGAAATCATCCAATAGGGACTCGGCTTTCGGGGACAATTATCTAAGAGGATTTCCTTCACTTTTGGAGATTTCTTTCAACTTCCTGTTTCATCTCTTAGACAAGAAATGAAGAGAAATTTCCTAAGTGGAGCACAGAGAGGAAAATAATCACCTGCAGGGGTTGTAACTCTTCCCTCTAAATCTAAAACCAGAACTTCCTGGAGATTGTCGGGTTATGAAGAACAATAAGAGATGTCCCAGGAACGGTATAAAGTGCCGTCACCCATAGCAACCAACCAGCTTGGATAGCTTCTCATGCCTTGCACTGATGAGACCGGACTGGTTGCCGTGGGTTACACCCTCTCATTATATGTCTTGTTCTCGGCAGGCGCCTGGCCCGCTCCACGCTCCTCCTCATCCCGCTCTTCGGTGTTCATTACATCATCTTCGCCTTCTTCCCGGAGGATGTGAGCAGCGGAACCGTGGAGATCCGGCTCTCCTTCGAGCTCGCCCTCGGCTCCTTCCAGGTGACCGCCCTCCTCCGCCCATCTCAGGGTCCCAACTCTCACTTCATACACCCAATTCACAGGGGTCAGAGGTCACAGGGGTATCAGAGATAACAGGTCAGAGAGGTCAGGGGTCAGAGAGATTACAGGGATCTCGGAGGTTAGAGGTCACAGCTATTACAGGGGTATCAGAGATAACAGGTCACAGAGGCCAGGGGTCACAGAGGTCAGGGGTCAGAGAGATTACAGGGATCTCGGAGGTCAGAGGTCACAGCTATTACAGGGGTATCAGAGATAACAGGTCACAGAGGCCAGGGGTCAGAGAGGTCAGGGGTCAGAGAGATTACAGGGATCTTGGAGGTCAGAGGGGTCAGAGGTCACAGCTATTACAGGGGTATCAGAGATAACAGGTCACAGAGGCCAGGAGTCAGAGAGGTCAGGGGTCAGAGAGATTACAGGGATCTCAGAGGGGTCAGAGGTTACAGCTATTACAGGGGTCACAGAGGTCACAGCTATTACAGGGGTCACAGAGATAACAGGTCACAGAGGTCAGAGGTCACAGTGATTACAGAGGTCAGAGGGGTCACAGAGATCAGGGGTCAGAAGTCACAGCGATTACAGGGGTCACAGAGATCCAGGCATGTACTGGCCATCGGGACTACCGGGAGTTTCCCGGTGGCCCGATGGCTCAGTGGACCGGTTTCAGTGACAGCCTGCCAAATTAATGGCTGTGCTACTCGCGCAGCCATTAATTTGAGCACCGCTGTACTTCTGAGCGCAGCGCGGCACACTTCGGCTCTTTCCGCCTCCACTCGGTGCTTTCAGAACACTGCACAGATCTTTGGCCACCTCCGGCCCACAGTTGTCCTTTTCTGTCACCGCTCGGCTTCCCCTGCCCCCTCCTCTCCGACAGCTCTTCAGCTTCAGCTATGATAACTCGGCTATCTCCGGTGGCCCCCGCGGTAACGGACGCTGTGAATTTAAATGAGCCGGGGGATGCCGTGTGATGTCCCGAGAGCAGCCGACAGGCAGAGAAGTCCCCGGCAGATGAGGGAGGCCGGAGGATGGTGGTGCTGCTGGAACCCGTCCAGGTAACTGGTCGGCCCAGCACAGCCATTGATTGCTGTATATAGCATATGGCTGTATATATATATATATATATATATAGTATGTAGCATATAGCTGTATATAGAATATCCAATGGTTATAATGGTTTTATAATGAATGCTTTATATATGAATTTTTTGCTGAAATTTTTTTTATGCACATTTCAATATTAATTGACACTTTTGATGTACTTTTAGCTATGTTGGATTTTGCATATTATTTGAATCATTATTTGCACCAAATGGATTTTTGATGTTATTCTGGTTAGCGTCACATCCTTTGCTATATATTCAATTTATCTGTGGGTTTGTGTTAACCTGTTTGATGTTGGCAGCTTCTCACTACTGCGGTCGATCAAAAATAGGTGTGTGCATTAGTTGTTTATTTTAAAATATATAATGCAGAGCCAGGCTTTGGGCTCTGCATTATATATTTTTGTCCCAGCCCAGCCCTGCTGGCATGTGATCTCTGCAGGGCTGGACTGGGACAAAAATTTGGCCCTGGACTTCATCCAGACCGGCCCACTCCAATTTTGAAAACACGCACAAAAACAGTATGCTGCGCACTTGCACGAGAGTGACGTCATCACGGCCCGGCTAGCCACATAGCAGGAGTATGCAAACCCAGAAGCAAGACCAGGTGAAGGGGGAACCCCTCGGCAGCAGTGACAGCGCACTACTGGAGGGCTTTGCTTCAAAGGTCAGTTTGTCATCTGACAATAAAATCGTGCCCACACTGGCTTGTTTAGGTCCAGGCAGCATGAAACAGGAAGATTTGCTTACTTGATCCTCCATCATGTTAGACTGATCCTCAGAGTCTTCTCCCCCCATGCTCCAATGTCTTCTGATGTCATCAAGACTGATGCAGAAACCATAACACCATTTTTTCCCATTGGGCCCCCTTCATTCCATAGCGTCCTTCTTCTAGGCCCCCTACATACCATACAACCCCTACATCCCATAGGGTCCTTCTTCCCATTGGGGGCCCCCTTCATTCCATAGGGTCCTTCTGATAGGGCCTCTACATCTCAAGTCTTCATTCCTTAGGACCCCTTCTTCCCACAAAAGCCTCTTCATTCCATGGGTCCCCTGGTGATCTTTTATTTTCCAGCCCCCCTCTACCCCCTGGTGTCCCCCTGTCACCTGCCCAAAGCCTGGCTCTGCATTATATATTTTAAAATAAACAACTAATGCACACACCTATTTTTGATCAACCGCAGTAGTGAGAAGCTGCCAACATCAAACAGGTTAACACAAATCCACAGATAAATTGAATATATAGCAAAGGATGTGACGCTAAGCAGAATAATATCAAAAATCCATTTGGTGCAAATAATGATTCAAATAATATGCAAAATCCAACATAGCTAAAAGTACATCAAAAGTGTCAATTAATATTGAAATGTGCATAAAAAAAATTTCAGCAAAAAATTAATATATAAACCATTCATTATAAAACCATTATAACCATTGGATATTCTATATACAGCTATATGCTACATACTATATATATATTGTAAGGGATCTTCCCGGGGTAGGGTGTGTTTGGACACAGTTCACAGCAGACTTGGAATTTATAAAGCAGATCTTGGCGTTTATTCGTGGTACAAACAGTCCAGCAAACAAAATATACAGCAACACCGTGCTTTTAAGTACAACAAAAATAAAAGTCCTAGCCCGGCTGGGCGCTTACTAACAGGTTCTTCTCACCTATCTGACACCTATAAACACAGCGTCTTTCGCCTGGATATCACAGGGTGGGTTTTAGCTCCAGCAGTGGCTGTGCTTGCAGCTTCCTCCAACACACAGATTGTTCATTCCCTGGCTTAGAGCAATCACCTGCAGACCCTACAGAGCCTTTAGCTTCCCAGGCTAATTAGGATCAAAGCTCACCTGATCCCAAACCCAGAACTGGATCGGGGGATGTGGAATGACAGGTCCCTCTACCAAACCTACCTGCCATTCCATATAAACCCAGGCCCGGCAAAATGAAATAACAACTCAGCAGCATATCGCTGCTGAGAAACTGATCCATCCTGGATTTACCATCTCACACTGTGTAGCAACCTAGGTGAGATGTACACCCCCTCGATCACTTCTCCAGTGACATGTCTACATATCCCCCCCTCTTTTTCAGACCGGAGGGCTGAGCCTTTTGTCCCCACAGACAACTTACCCTTGACAATGCGTCAGCATTTGCCTGTAATTTCCCTGGCCTGTGTTCCACAGTGAAATTAAAGTTTTGTAGGGAGAGAAACCATCTAGTCACTCTTGCATTTCTCTCCTTGTTTAACTTCATCCATGTTAGGGGGGCATGGTCTGTCACCAACTTGAATTTCCTGCCTAGCAAGTAATACTTTAAAGATTCTAGGGCCCACTTTACTGCCAAACATTCTCGCTCCACAATGGCATAATTTTTCTCGGCCGGGGTTAGTTTTCTACTCAAGTACGTCACTGGATGCTCCTCACCATTCACTACTTGTGAGAGTACTGCACCTAAGCCTGTGCTAGAGGCATCTGTCTGGACCAGAAATTCTCGCCTGAAATCGGGGGTGACTAACACAGGTGGTTGGCACAAGGCAGACTTAAGGCTTTGGAAAGCCTTCTCGGCCTCTGGGGTCCACGTGACCATTGCTGTCTTTCCGCCCTTTGTCAAGTCAGTTAGTGGAGCAGCAACTGAGGCAAAGTTCGGCACAAATCTACGGTAATAACCCATAATACCCAGGAAAGCTCTAACCTGTTTCCTTGTCAGGGGTCTAGGCCAATTCTGTATTGCCTCAATTTTATTTAGCTGTGGCTTAACCAATCCTCTCCCAATAATGTAGCCCAGATATTTGGCCTCTTCTAGGGCTAGAGCACACTTCTCGGCATTTATGGTCAACCCCGCATCACTTATGGCATCCAACACGGCCTGTACCTTACAGAGGTGACTTTCCCAATCAGGGCTAAAAATGACCACATCATCGAGGTAGGCGGCTGAGTAATCACGATGTGGTCGCAGAATCAAGTCCATCAACCTCTGGAAAGTTGCAGGCGCTCCATGTAACCCGAATGGCATCACTACATACTGGAATAGCCCATCAGGGGTGGAGAATGCCGTTTTCTCTTTAGCCTCACCAGAAAGTGGAATCTGCCAGTAGCCCTTTGTGAGATCGAGGGTGGTTATGTACCTGGCGTTACCCAACTTCTCAATCAACTCATCTACCCTGGGCATAGGATACGCATCGAACTTGGAGATCTCATTCAACTTTCTGAAATCGTTACAGAACCTCCAAGTTCCATTGGGCTTTGGGATTAGCACAATTGGGCTGGACCATTCACTCTGTGACACCTCAATTACCCCCAGAGCAAGCATACGTTTTACCTCGGCAGATACGGCTTCCCTACGTGCCTCCGGTATCCTATAGGGCTTAAGGTTTACTCTGCTTCTAGGCTCAGTTTCAATGTGATGATGGATGAGGTGTGTACGCCCTGGGAGGTCAGAGAACTTGTTTTTGTTTTTCTGTAAAAATTCCAGAGCCTCCTGTTTCTGTGACACTGATAGAGCATCACCTACCTTGACTGGAGGGATTGGTGGTGACAAATTATTAACAGTATTTGTCGCCCCCAAGGATTCCCTGTCTTTCCAGGGCTTGATCAAGTTTATGTGATAAACTTGGAAAGGCTTCCTTCTACCTGGTTGGTGCACCTTGTAGTTCACCTCACTGATCTTTTCAACAATTTCATAGGGACCTTGCCACTTCGCCAAGAATTTACTCTCAACAGTGGGGACTAGTATAAGGACCCTATCGCCTGGGTTGAATGTCCTGATTCTTGCGGACCGGTTGTAAATTCTACTTTGGGCCTCTTGAGCCCTCTGGAGGTGTTCCCTTACCAGGGGCATTACAGTGGCTATACGGTCCTGCATTTGTGCTACATGCTCAATAACACTCTTGTATGGGGTGGACTCACTCTCCCATGTCTCTTTTGCAATGTCCAGTAGACCCCTAGGGTGATGACCATAGACCAACTCGAATGGTGAGAACCCTGTGGACGCTTGGGGCACCTCCCTAATAGCAAACATGAGGTAGGGTAATAAATGATCCCAGTCACGACCATCTTTTGCCACCACTTTCTTCAACATATGTTTCAAAGTTTTATTAAATCTCTCCACCAATCCGTCCGTCTGGGGGTGGTACACAGAGGTACGGATGTGTGAGATTTTAAATAGTTTGCATAACTCCTTCATTACTTTCGACATAAATGGCGTACCTTGGTCAGTTAGGATTTCTTTGGGGATCCCAGTCCTAGAGAACATATAAAACAACTCACGTGCAATTGTTTTAGATGCAGTGTTTCTTAAGGGTACAGCCTCAGGATAGCGGGTCGCATAATCTAGGACTACCAAAATATACTGGTGTCCTCTAGCTGACTTTACAATGGGACCCACTAAATCCATGGCAATACGCTCAAAAGGCACCTCTATAATAGGGAGCGAAACCAAAGGACTGCGAAAATGTGACACTGGGGCACTAACCTGACATGTGGGGCACGACTCACAGTATTTTTTAATGTCATCATATATGGCCGGCCAAAAAAACCTCTGGAGAACCCTCTCTCGCGTTTTGTCAGTCCCCAAGTGTCCCCCAAGAACATGGTTATGTGCCATGTCAAGCACCTGACGCCGGTACGGCTTAGGTACCAGAAGCTGTTCCACAATCTCATCCTTAACCTTATTAACTCTATAGAAAAGATCATTAGTCACCGAAAAATGTGGAAATCTTTTTTCAGCGTCTGGTTCCTGAGGTACCCCATTCATAACAGCAACCTGCTCTCTCGCATTTTTGAGAGTGGGGTCCTGTAATTGTGCAGCCCCAAAATTATCGCTAGACACCTCTAAGTCTAGTATATTTTGCTCAGTGGGAGGAGCCTCCTCCTCCCCAGCCAGGACCTGCAAAGGAAAACAATCATTTTCATCCTGCACACTTTTATCATTCACAGTGGACAAGGCAACCCCCTTAGAGGTATCCTCACTCCTTTTGGGGATTTTTCTTTTTTCCCAGAGAGCCCAGAATAAAGGAAAATCGCGCCCCAATATTACATTATGCATGAGGTTTTTTACCACACCCACTTCATATTGTACGGTGCCTTGTTCAGTCCCGACTTTAGCCAGCACTATAGGGTACACTTTTGTATCACCATGTATGCACACAACACTCATATGCTTTTTAGACTCTAAGTCCCCAGTCACCAGGCTAGCATGCACCAAGGTTACAAGGCTTCCTGAGTCCATTAACGCTTTAACAGGAAAGTCATTGATTGTGATGTTGCAGATTTGCGGTTCAGTCTCTAGTCCAGGAACTGCAGCACAAGATGGTTCCGCAAATAGCGACTGACGCCGGCTAGCGTCACATTCCATGGGTTCAGAGGTAAGAGGGCAATGGGCAGACACGTGTCCCGCCTCATGGCATCTCCAACACTGGATAGGGCCTGGTCCCTTTGGCAAGGAGTCCTTTTTAGAGCCCCTTAGCCACCCGGGACCATCACCAGTCTTTTGTCCCTGAGACACCACTTGAGCCCTTTTCCCTCTATCAGCACCCCTCCACACTCCCCCAATAGATGGAAGTCTCTTACCAGCTGACGGCACAGATCTGGCGCTCCGGGGAGGTGAAGATGCTGCAGGAACATCACGGAGGTAGTCCTCAGTCGCCTGGAACCTCTCCACAAGGTTGACAAGTTCGTTTGCATTCTTAGGATCACCTTGTCCCACCCAGCGTTGCAGGTCAGTAGGAAGCGCTCGGAGGTAGCGATCCATCACGACCTTCTCTAGGATTTGTGCAGGAGTAGAAGTGTCTGGCTCCAACCACTTTCTTGCCAAATGGATTAGGTCATACATCTGGGACCTCGCTGATTTGTCCAAACTGTAGCTCCAGTTGCGTACCCTCCGGGCACGGACTGCAGTAGTAACTCCTAGTCGGGCAAGTATCTCCGCTTTTAGCCGAGTATAGTCCTTAACCTCTTGCTCACTGAGGTCATAGTAGGCCTTTTGAGGTTCACCTGTTAAATAGGGCGCAATTACCTCTGCCCACTCAGCGGCTGGTAACTTCTCTCGCTCAGCCACGCGCTCAAATACTGTTAGATAGGCCTCAACATCGTCCTCAGCAGTCATCTTTTGCAGCGCTTTCTGCACAGTCCTTCTCCCAAAAAAAATCTCTGGAGCGGCTCCCATCACTGTGGGTGGATTAGCAACCACAGGCGCCTCTCGAATTGCTATCAGGTGCTCGATAAGTTGTTGTTGTGCAGCCATGGACTGTTCATGTCGTTGCTGTTGTTGCAAACTCACTTGCATAAACTGCTTCAGCATCTCCTCCATGTTGCTGGACTGTTCTTGGAGTGTAGTTGCAGCTTTCACCCAGGACATCAGCAGCTGTAGCCAAGTCTGTCCACACCGTTGCCCCTAGCAACCGACTTGCCCGCATTCGAACACCAATTGTAAGGGATCTTCCCGGGGTGGTGTGTTTGGACACAGTTCACAGCAGACTTGGACTTTATAAAGCAGATCTTGGCGTTTATTCGTGGTACAAACAGTCCAGCAAACAAAAATATACAGCAACACCGTGCTTTTAAGTACAACAAAAATAAAAGACCTAGCCCGGCTGGGCGCTTACTAACAGGTTCTGCTCACCTATCTGACACTTATAAACACAGCGTCTTTCGCCTGGATATCACAGGGTGGATTTTAGCTCCAGCAGTGGCTGTGCTTGCAGCTTCCTCAAACACACAGACTGTTCGTTTCCCTGGCTGAGAGCAATCACCTGCAGACCCGCAGAGCCTTTAGCTTCCCAGGCTAATTAGGATCAAAGCTCACCTGATCCCAAACCCAGAACTGGATCGGGGGGGTGTGGAATGACAGGTCCCTCTACCAAACCTACCTGCCATTCCATATAAACCCAGGCCCGGCAAAATTAAATAACAACTCAGCAGCATATCGCTGCTGAGAAACTGATCCATCCTGGATTTACCATCTCACACTGTGTAGCAACCTAGGTGAGATGTACACCCCCTCGATCACTTCTCCAGTGACATGTCTACAATATATATATATATATATATATATATATATATATATATATATATACAGCCATATTCTATATGTGTATACAGCCATATGCTATATACAGCAATCAATGGCTGTGCTGGGCCGACCAGTTACCTGGACGGGTTCCAGCAGCACCACCATCCTCCGGCCTCCCTCATCTGCCGGGGACTTCTCTGCCTGTCGGCTGCTCTCGGGACATCACACGGCATCCCCCGGCTCATTTAAATTCACAGCGTCCGTTACCGCGGGGGCCGCCGGAGATAGCCGAGTTATCATAGCTGAAGCTGAAGAGCTGTCGGAGAGGAGGGGGCAGGGGAAGCCGAGCGGTGACAGAAAAGGACGACTGTGGGCCGGAGGTGGCCAAAGATCTGTGCAGTGTTCTGAAAGCACCGAGTGGAGGCGGAAAGAGCCGAAGTGCACCGCGTTGCGCTCAGAAGTACAGCGGTGCTCAAATTAATGGCTGCGCGAGTAGCACAGCCATTAATTTGGCAGGCTGTCACTGAAACCGGCCCACTGAGCCATCGGGCCACCGGGAAACTCCCGGTAGTCCCGATGGCCAGTACATGCCTGCATGCCAGGAAAACAAGTTATTTTCAGCCCACCAAGGTTGCAATGGCAGTCATATGGCTGAAAATAACAGATTTATCCTTGTGCTAAAAAGTAGTAAGTTGAGCCTATTGTGCGCAGTAACCCATAGCAACCAGACAGAGCGAAATTCCCAGCAAAACCGCAACTTCTCAATGCTGAAAGTTACTAGTTACTCTAGATCAGTGTGCGCTATAGCAGTACTCTGTCCCCCTCTTGTGGTAGCATTGAGGTACTTCAATTGAGCTGTACAGCTGCTGCACAACTTGAGTTCCCCACACACCCCACACACCCTATACACCCCACACACCCTATATACCCCACACACCACATACACCCCACAGACCCTATACATCCCATACACACCCCACCCCTATACACCCCACACACCCTATACACCCCACCCCTATACACCCCACACACCCCACACACCCTATACACCCCACACACCCTATATACCCCACACACCCTATACACCCCACCCCTATACACCCCACAAACCCCATATGCCCTACACACAACAAAGAAAACCCCACACACCCTATACACCCCACACATCCTATATACCCCACACACCCTATACACCCCACACACCCTATACACCGCATACACCCCACACATCCCATACGCCCTACACACAACAAAGAAAACCCCACACACCCTATACACCCCACACACCCTATACACCCCACACACCCCATAGTTCCATTCTAATACCCGTTATGTGTCTCTGTCCTCAGGGCTTCGTGGTGGCCATCCTCTACTGCTTCCTGAATGGAGAGGTAGGTGAGACCCCCAAATCCAGCCACATTTATTATACACCCGATGATATGAATGTTGATCGTTTGGGGCTCATTCACAGCACTGTGCAGTCTATGGCGCCCGCCAATCTGTCTGCAATCAAATATCTGCAACCCAGAGAGCGCCAATCAGATTTCTGATGGGGGTGGGGGAGGGGGTGGCTCGGTGCTCCGTATTCCACTTTATCAATCGGAATCAGAGAAATGATTTTGTTGAATTGATTTCCCGCCATATTACTGATTATAGTGAATGCTGATTGGGTGAAATGTCTTGTTTTATCTTTATCTATGTGGGGGGGAGGGGATTTATTTTGCAACGCGCTGCAATGCACTCCCGCGTGTTTCAGTGTTACACAAGGAGGGGGCGTTGCCTTATTGTGTCAAAATAAATCTCACCGTAATCCAACATGGAGGTGGAAATGGGTCCTCATTACACCCTAAAAATCCACCATCCCCCCACATTTTTCTTCCTCATTGACTTCAGTGTATTTACCAAAATCTCCCAAATTTTACCAAAATTTCCCAAATTTTACCAAAATCTCCCAAATGTTACCATAAATTCTGGGAAATTTCCATTCTGGGCTTTGCTCATCTTGATGAATAAAGATAGGATCTGTTGGTACGTCTCGTATTCTGTGTCCCCCTGACATCTCCTTCCTCCCATCCCCCACCAGGTCCAGTTTGAGATCCAGCGGAAGTGGCGCAGATATCACCTCCGGAAATATTTCTGGCTGCGGCAGCAAAAACACTCGACGGTCAGTAACGGGGGAAGCGTCCTCACCCAGGTGGTGCAGGTCAGCCGCAGCAGCCAGCGGGAGTCCAGGAAATCCTCCTCCACTCCCATGACCAGCCTAATCTGATTGGAGGAGATCCGCCGCTATCTGGTGGCCCCCAGCAAGCGCTCCGCCCCCGACCAACCAAATCTACCGGATCACTGGAGCAGCTCAGATGTCAGATCACACATCAACCCCATCTTCATTCGCCTTTATTCCCAAGATTTCCCCACCAACACCTGCAGATTCCCAACCTTCTCCCCCGGAAATACGGGACAGCAGGAGGTGAACTGAATATTCAGCATGAGGAGGAGGAGGGGAGGAGCCGTCCAGCCAGAATCGGGGGGGTCCCCTAATATGATGTGATGTCAGCAGTGAAGGTACAAAGGTGTTAAATTGTGATCTGTAAGGACTGGAGGCCCGAAAACCGATGTGAAATCATCCAGACCAACAACCAATGTGAGATCCTCCAGGCCAACTACCAATGTGAGATCCTCCAGACCACAAATGTGAGATCCTCCAGGCCAACTACCGATGTGAGATCCTCCAGACCAACAACCAATGTGAGATCCTCCAGGCCAACAACCAATGTGAGATCTTCCAGACCAACAACCAATGTGAGATCCTCCAGACCAACAACCAATGTGAGATCCTCCAGACCACAAATGTGAGATCCTCCAGGCCAACTACCAATGTGAGATCCTCCAGGCCAACTACCAATGTGAGATCCTCCAAGCCAACTACCGATGTGAGATCCTCCAGACCAACTACCGATGTGAGATCCTCCAGACCACAAATGTGAGATCCTCCAGACCACAAATGTGAGATCCTCCAGGCCAACTACCAATGTGAGATCCTCCAGGCCAACTACCAATGTGAGATCCCCCAAGCCAACTACCGATGTGAGATCCTCCAGACCAACTACCGATGTGAGATCCTCCAGACCACAAATGTGAGATCCTCCAGACCACAAATGTGAGATCCTCCAGGCCAACTACCGATGGGAGATCCTCCAGATCAACAACCAATGTGAGATCCTCCAGACCAACAACCAATGTGAGATCCTCCAGGCCAACAACCAATGTGAGATCCTCCAGGCCAACAACCAATGTGAGATCCTCCAGACCAACAACCAATGTGAGATCCTCCAGACCAACAACCAATGTGAGATCCTCCAGGCCAACAACCAATGTGAGATCCTCCAGGCCAACAACCAATGTGAGATCCTCCAGGCCAACAACCAATGTGAGATCCTCCAGACCAACAAACAATGTGAGATCCTCCAGACCAACAACCAATGTGAGATCCTCCAGGCCAACAACCAATGTGAGATCCTCCAGGCCAACAACCAATGTGAGATCCTCCAGGCCAACAACCAATGTGAGATCCTCCAGACCAACAACCAATGTGAGATCCTCCAGGCCAACAACCGATGTGAGATCCTCCAGGCCAACAACCAATGTGAGATCCTCCAGGCCAACAACCAATGTGAGATCCTCCAGGCCAACAACCAATGTGAGATCCTCCAGGCCAACAACCAATGTGAGATCCTCCAGACCAACAACCAATGTGAGATCCTCCAGGCCAACAACCAATGTGAGATCCTCCAGGCCAACAACCAATGTGAGATCCTCCAGACCACAAATGTGAGATCCTCCAGGCCAACAACCAATGTGAGATCCTCCAGGCCAACAACCAATGTGAGATCCTCCAGGCCAACAACCGATGTGAGATCCTCCAGGCCAACAACCAATGTGAGATCCTCCAGACCAACAACCAATGTGAGATCCTCCAGGCCAACAACCGATGTGAGATCCTCCAGGCCAACAACCAATGTGAGATCCTCCAGACCAACAACCAATGTGAGATCCTCCAGGCCAACAACCGATGTGAGATCCTCCAGGCCAACAACCGATGTGAGATTCTCCAGGCCAACAACCGATGTGAGATCCTCCAGGCCAACCACAGATGGGAGATCTTCCAGACAAATTACCGATGTGAGATCCCACAGATATGGGATCCTCCTGACCAACAACCAATGTAAGATCCCACAGACTGATCACCGATGTGAGATTCTCCAGAATAACAAGCAGTGAGGGATCCTTCAGACTGATCACCAGTGTGATATTCCAGGGCCCAACTACTGATGCGAGATCCTCCAGTTTGACAACCAGTGAGAGATCCTACAAACTGATCACTGATGTGAGACCCTCCAGACCAACTACCAATGTGAGATCCTACAGACTACCGACCAGCGAGAAATCCTCCAGACCAAAACCAATGTGATATTCTAGGGACCAACCGCAAATATGAGAGCCTACACCCCACAACTAATACCCAGTGAGAGATCCGAGACTGATAGCCTGATTGACAACCAGTGTGAGATCCTACAGACCAACTACCAATGAGAACTCCTACAGACTGACAACCAAACTGACATTTTACGGATCTCACATCACTCGTGAGATCTTCCAGACCAACTACCCGTGTGAGATCCTACAGACTACCGACCAGCGAGAGATCTTCCAGAGCAAAACCAATGTGAGATCCTATATCCTGACAACCAATGTGAGATCCTACATCCTGACAACCAATGAGAGATCCTACATCCTGACAACCAATGTGAGATCCTACATCCTGACAACCAATGTGAGATCCTACATCCTGACAACCAATGTGAGATCCTACATCCTGACAAGCAATGTGAGATCCTACATCCTGACAACCAATGTGAGATCCTACATCCTGACAACCAATGAGAGATCCTACATCCTGACAACCAATGTGAGATCCTACATCCTGACAACCAATGTGAGATCCTACATCCTGACAACCAATGTGAGATCCTACATCCTGACAACCAATGTGAGATCCTACATCCTGACAACCAATGTGAGATCCTACATCCTGACAACCAATGTGAGATCCTACATCCTGACAACCAATGTGAGATCCTACATCCTGACAACCAATGTGAGATCCTACATCCTGACAACCAATGTGAGATCCTACATCCTGACAACCAATGTGAGATCCTACATCCTGACAACCAATGTGAGATCCTACATCCTGACAACCAATGTGAGATCCTACATCCTGACAACCAATGTGAGATCCTTCAGACTAAACCCTGCCAGGTGTGTGAGGGGTGAAATAAGACGGGACATTCTTGTGATGTGGGGCGGCGGAGTGCGAAGGGTTAATGTCTAATCTGCTAATCTGCTTGTGAGAGTCGGCAAGTCTGAACTCGCCAGATCCAGGCGTAGCGCCAATCACACCTCCAACCGGGAGTTTCCCTTCCACCTCGCCGAGGCCCACAAATCTATGAGGAGTCCCGGGGCCGGAGGTCCCCCACAGATGTCATCTGTTAAATTCTGATTTGTACATAAGTGGCAGTGATGAGTTGATATAATCTGCAGATCCAATTGTGATCATCAATCATCCTGATTGGGTTTCTGTAGATTGTAATACACCTGACACCCCAACAGACAGAGCTCAACCCCCAGTGTCAGGATGATGGACAGCAGCTCGATGACGGTGGGGAGGCTGGGCTGGGGTAGGGTGGGGGGCTGGATTGGTGACATTCACCCTCTCCAGTCTTACCAGGCCTGTATATCTCCAGGGCGGATGTTCTTCATATATAAGAATAAAGTGAATCAGGAAAATACCATATTATGGTCACTAGATGGAGCTGATAATCATAGGAAATAAATGCTGTGGTCGTCGGCTCCATCTAGTGGCCCCATTGTGGTATTTTCCTCATTCAGTCTATTTTATAAGAATAACATCCGCCCCGCAGATATAAAAGCCTAAGAACGTTCGATTGTTCCATCATTTGCACACAATGAAGGAACACGCAGATTACAACACATCGAACGCTCAGAGCCGGAACCCCGAGGAGGATCGAATGTTACACTTTGTGGATGACAAAACAAATGACGTCTGGGCATGGAAGCAGGTGATTGGAGAACATCCAACTGTCTCCGCCCACACTCTGCGCCCAGCAACTCCTCAAATTACTAAGCTGGGTGCCCCTCCTGCTGGTTGGAGACCCCTCCCCCCAGATACCAGCCAATCCCCAGGCTCCAGCCTCGCTGCTGGGCGGTTCTGTGGTGTTTTCTGGAACAAGCAGTGATGGGAATCCACCCAATGAGCACACAGACAGCCGGAGTTCCACCTTAACATTGAAAAGCTTTTCTGTATATATCAAGCAGAGTGAAATGTGTGGAGGCGGAGAACTCCTTTATTGTGTAGAACTTAATCTTCCTTTAGAGGGAACCAATCAGACGCCTCGATATACGGACAATGATGGCGGATCTGTAGTAGAGATGTTTATATACGTTGTACATGTGAATGTCGCCATCTTGTGGATGTTCAATAAACTGAATTGTGTTACAGTGACTGCGCTTTACTATTCCGTCTCCGGCATGTCTCTCAGAGCCGCGCACTGTGCAGCCAATTGGTTTTATCTCAGCAGTGTGACGGGTCACTAGAGGGAGGATCCCCAAAATCTACACAAAACCTCAACCTGGTTCAGATGTATAGGCCCCTCCCTCTTCATATGATCCAAGTGTATAGGCCCCTCCCTCTTCATATGATCCAAGCGTATAGGCCCCTCCCTCTGCATGTGACCTAGATATATAGGCCCCTCCCTCTTCATGTGACCTAGATGTATAGGCCCCTCCCTCTTCATATGATCCAGGTGTATAGGCCCCTCCCTCTTCATGTGATGCAGATTTATACGCCCATCCTTCCTCATGTGATCCAGATATATAGGCCCCTCCCTCTTCATATGATCCAGATGTATAGGCCCCTCCCTCTTCATATGATCCAGATGTATAGGCCCCTCCCTCTTCATGTGATCCAGATGTATAGGCCCCTCCCTCTTCATATGACCCAGATGTATAGGCCCCTCCCTCTTCATGTGACCCAGATATATAGGCCCCTCCCTCTTCATGTGAACGCAGATGTACAGGCCCCCTCCCTCTTCATGTGACCCAGATATATAGGCCCCTCCCTCTTCATGTGAACGCAGATGTACAGGCCCCTCCCTCTTCATGTGACCCAGATATATAGGCCACTCCCTCTTCATGTGAACACAGATGTACAGGCCCCTCCCTCTTCATGGGATCCCTGATCATGTGATGCAGATGTATAGGCCCCTCCCTCTTCATGTGATACAGATGTATAGGCTAAACCCTCTTCATGTGATGCAGATGTATAGGCCCCTCCCTCTTCATGTGATCCAGATATATATGCCCCTCCCTCTTCATGTGACCCAGATGTATAGGCCCTCCCTCTTTATGTGATCCAGATATATAGGCTCCTCCCTCTTCATGTGACCCAGATGTATAGGCCCCTCCCTCTTCATGTGATCCAGATATATAGGCTCCTCCCTCTTCATGCGACCCAGATGTATAGGCCCCTCCCTCTTCATGTGACCCAGATGTACAGGCCCCTCCCTCTTCATGTGACCCAGATGTACAGGACCCGCCCTCTTCATGTGATCCAGATGTATAGGCCCCTCCCTCTTCATGTGATCCAGATGTGTAGGCCCCTCCCTCTTCATGTGATCCAGATGTATAGGCCCCTCCTTCTTCATGTGACCCAGATGTATAGGCCCCTCCTTCTTCATGTGACCCAGATGTATAGGCCCCTCCCTCTTCATATGATTCAGATGTATAGGCCCCTCCCTCCCTCATTTGACCCAGATATATAGGCCCCTCCTTCATGTGATGCAGATGTATAGGCCCCTCCCTCTTCATGTGATGCAGATGTATAGGCCCCTCCCTGTTCATGTGATACAGATGTATAGGCCCCTCCCTCTTCATGTGATCCAGATATATAGGCCCTTCCCTCTTTGTTACCCAGATGTACAGGCCCCTCCCTCTTCATGTGACCCAGATGTACAGGCCCCTCCCTCTTCATATGATTCAGATGTATAGGCCCCTCGCTCTTCGTGTGACCTAGATGTATAGGCCCCTCCCTCTTCATGTAATGCAGATGTATAGGCCCCTCCCTCTTCATATGATTCAGATGTATAGGCCCTTCCCTCCTCGTTTGACCCAGATATATAGGCCCCTCCCTCTTTGTTACCCAGATGTATAGGCCCCTCCCTCTTCATGTGATACAGATGTATAGGCCCCTCCCTCTTCATATGACGCAGGTGTATAGGCCCCTCCCTCTTCATGTGATCCCTGATCATATGATGCAGATGTATAAGCCCTTCCCTCTTCATGTGATACAGATGTACAGGCCCCTCCCTGTTCATGTGATCCAGATGTATAGGCCCCTCCCTCTTCATGTGATCCAGATATATAGGCCCTTCCCTCTTTGTTACCCAGATGTACAGGCCCCTCCCTCTTCATATGATTCAGATGTATAGGCCCCTCGCTCTTCGTGTGACCTAGATGTATAGGCCCCTCCCTCTTCATGTAATGCAGATGTATAGGCCCCTCCCTCTTCATATGATTCAGATGTATAGGCCCTTCCCTCCTCGTTTGACCCAGATATATAGGCCCCTCCCTCTTTGTTACCCAGATGTACAGGCCCCTCCCTCTTAATGTGATCCCTGATCATGTGATGCAGATGTATAGGCCCCTCCTTCCTCGTGTGATCCAGACACATGGAGTGCAGCCCTAGGATGGGCGGGGTTCCCATTATGATTGGCAGGAAGAATCACAATTATTATGTAGCAAATATTGATAGAGAAATGATGAGAAGACATTTGGACTTCCTGTTCGGTTTTCCATCATCCGGAACATTCCATGGAAGATGATCCTCATAGATGGTGTGCAACTACCCCCCCCCCCCCCCAATCCAACCTACCAACCAACCAACCAACCAACCAACCTCAGTGTCAGGTGACAACTCTGTGATTCTTCTCTGCAGATAATGGGGCCCCGGGGAGACAATAGCTTTGCCGCCCCCCCCCCCCCCCATCTGTCCCTTTGATTGACATTGATAAGGATTGTTAAAGGTGCAGAGAAGGGAGGGGCAACACTCCAACCAATCACACTGTCCGTCTGTATCCTGCAGGATCATGCAGGTTGTAGGTGGGCCCCTGGACACCCACAGGACCCCTGCCCCCCCCTGGACACCCACTGGGCCCCTTTCTAAGTTGTCCCGTGAATGGTCAATCACTGACCAATCGTGACCCAAGAAATATCGCCAAAACATTGCGATAAATAATTGAAGTTAATTCATAAAAAAAAAGACGCATTGGTTTCAATATCTCTCTCGGGAAGAAAGGTACCACAAGGTTCACATCACCCCTCCTCACATTACAGATACCCCTCAGCGCAGTGGGCTCTGCCCCCTTTTACATCACCCCCTCCCCTCCCCCACAATAGTGTCCTCTGCCCCCTTCACTCTCCTAAGTTAGGGAGAGCAGGAGGCATAGCATTGGATGGAGGGTGGGTGGCACAGCATTGGATGGAGGGTGGGTGGCACAGCACATCATTGGACGGAGGGTGGGAGGCACAGCACTGGGTGGAGGGTGGAAGCTGCTGGGGTTAATTTATTGTATTAAACAGCAAGTGATTAGTTACTAGGATGACTCTCTCCACCTCGTCCAATCAGAGAATGCTTTGCATTCTTTGAATGGTGCCCATGTGACCTCCCATGTTCATAATGCAGCAGGGCAGCTGCACAGGACCCGGACGCTGCAGGATATCACTAGAGTAGTAGTTTGATGGTAGCACCTAGTACAGTGATTTCCAGTGTTGAGGGGCATAAGCCACTATATTTATATAATGCATCTCACAAAGGTCAGTACACTCCTAAGTAAAAATGTCCAAATTGGGCCCAATTAGCCATTTTCCCTCCCCGGTGTCATGTGACTCTTTAGTGTTACAAGGTCTCAGGTGTGTTAAATTTGGCGTTATCGCTCTCACTCTCTCATACTGGTCACTGGAGGTTGATCATGGCACCTCATGGCAAAGAACTCTCTGAGGATCTGAAGATAAGAATTGTTGCTCTACATAAAGATGGTCTAGGCTATAAGAAGATTGCCAAGACCCCGAAACTGAGCTGCAGCATGGTGGCCAAGACCATACAGCGGTATAACAGGACAGGTTCCACTCAGAACAGGCCTCGCCATGGTCCACCAAAGAAGTTGAGGTCACGTGATCAGCGTCATATGCAGAGGTTGTCTTTGGGAAATAGACGTATGAGTGCTGCCAGCATTGCTGCAGAGGTTGTAGGGGTGGGGGTGTCAGCCTGTCAGTGCTCAGACCATACACCGCACACTGCATCAAATTGGTCTGCATGGCTGTCGTCCCAGAAGGAAGCCTCTTCTAAAGATGATGCACAAGAAAGACCACAAACAGTTTGCTGAAGACAAGCAGACTAAGGAGATGGATTACTGGAACCATGTCCTGTGGTCTGATGAGACCAAGATAAAGGTATTTGGTGTCAGATGGTGTCAGGCGTGTGTGGGGGCAACGAGGTGAGGAGGACAAAGACAAGTGTGTCTTGTCTACAGTCAGGCATGGTGGTGGGGGTGTCATGGTCTGGGGCTGCATGAGGGCTGCCGGCACTGGGGAGCTACAGATCATTGAGGGGACCATGAATGCCAACATGTACTGTGACATACTGAAGCAGATCCCCTCCCTTCAGAGACTGGACCGCAGGGCAGTATTCCAACATGATAACCACCCCAAACACACCCCCCAACACCACCACTGCCTTGCTAAAGAAGCTGAGGGTAAAGGTGATGGACTGGCCAAGCATGTCTCCAGACCTGAACCCTATTGATCATCTGTGGGACATCCTCAGAGGGAAGGTGGAGGAGGGGAAGGTCTCCAACATCCACCAGCTCTGTGATGTCATCATGGGGGAGGGGAAGAGGACTCCAGTGACAACCTGTGAAGCTCTGCTGACCTCCATGCCCAAGAGGGTGAAGGCAGTGCTGGAAAATAATGGCGGCCACACAAAATATTGACACTTTGGGCCCAATTTGGAGATTTTCACTTAGGGGTGTACTGACTTTTGTTGCCAGCGGTTTAGACATTAATGGCTGTGTGTTGAGTTATTTTGAGGGGACAGGAAATTGACACTGTTATACAAGCTGTACACTCACTACTTTACATTGTAGACAAGTGTCATTTCTTCAGTGTTGTCACATGAAAAGAGAAATGAAATGTCACTGAGGGGTGTACTTACTTTTGTCACACACTGTATATAGTTACACCGATCCAAGTTGGAACAAACAATGTAAAAATATCCAGACGGGGAATTCAGCTTTACAGCAAAACGCTGAGACTGCACCACTTCTCTATGTGATGGGCGGAGACAGGGAGGAGTCTGACGGATTAGAAGACGGAGCAGAAAGGAGGCGGTGACCCGACAACCCGCATTGCTGACACTTTACACTCAGAATAATAATAAGAGGAATATTCATAGAGAGGTGAATGCGACTTTCACCAAATGTCAACTAGTGGAGAACCAATCCCTAACCTTGATTGTATCAATCTGCAGGATTCACCCGCAGGGAATGTTTTCTGAATGTCAGATTCTGTCCATTGTAAACCTATCCCTGAGGGATATATTCATAAAACATGAATTCCGGTATCATCAGCTCCATCTAGTGGTCAGCTGTGGGTTTTGTTTCCTGAAATATCTCAGTGAGAGAACTATACCACATTTTGGCCACTGGGTGGAGCCAATGATCCAGGAATTAGTCTCTTAGGATTACAGGGATATTTTATTCAGCTTGTAGGAATACTTCTGAGGTTCGCCCAACCAATGTTCTATAAACAGACCCCCAACTCTGAGCATTTCTAATTATATATATATATAGCACCGACATACACAAGGTGGCACTGTACAGAGAGTGGCAGCGGTGGCTACAGCCAGAGCTGACGAAGAATCCAAATTATGTATTTATTTACATGCCCCGCCTTCTGCCACCGATATATATATATATCAGTATATATAAACTGAATCAGGGAGTGTCACCAGGACCCGGCGCTGCACCATATCTCAGCTCTGTGATTGGAGGAGCGGCGCATGCACTGAAGGTCACACTGCACATCCCAGCAGCTCTCCAAATAATAAATATTCTGACAGAGGGATCACTACCAGATGAATGTGCATTGTGTGCGATGGCTGGAATATTCCCCTCCGCCCATACATTGCTAGGACTTCCATTCAAACTCTGTATAGAAATGCAGTGAACCAATCAGAGAAGCCGGGACATGTGGGAGTTTTGTCCACAGAGGACTCTGCTGAGGCTGCAGAGAAAACTGTACAACTTTATGAAAAATCACAACAATTCAGAACACCGACACCCCAAATCCCAGGACACCGACCAACACCCCAAAATCCCAGGACACCGATACCCGACACCACCCCCTCTGATCCCAGGACACCAACACTCCCCTATCCCAGGGAAATCGACCCCTCCATCCCAGGATGCCCCCAGATCCCAGGGACATGGACGCCCCCCAATCACAGGATGCATCGCAGTCCCAAGACACCGACACCCTCTGATCCCAGGACACCAATGCCCCCCAATCCCAGGACACCCCCTGATACCAAGACACAGACACCCCCCAATCACAGGATGCCTCACGGTCCCAAGACACCGACACCCTCTGAGCCCAGGATGCCCCCCAATCCCAGGACACCCCCTGATACCAAGGCACCGACGCCCCCCCCCCCAATCCCAGGAAACTGACACCCCTCGATCCCAAGACACCCCCTAATCCCAGGTAACCCCAACGCCCACAAAATCCCAGGACCCTGACACCCCTGATCCCAGGTCACAGATACCCTGACACCAATGCCACCCTTCCTGCTCCCAGGACACTGATGCCCCCCGATCCCAAGACATCAACACCCCCCGATCCTAGGACGACCCCGATCCCAGGACGCCCCTCAATCCCAAGACACTGACACCCGATCCCAGGTCACCCTGACACTCCTGATCCCAGGTCACCGACACACTGACAGTGAGGGGGGTGATGGGTCCAGTTCTGTGCTCAGCGCTGGGTTGATCGAACGTTTGTAGTGATGGAGTCACAGCAGATTTTACTGAATTTAGTGAGATTTATTTCAATTCAACTGAACTGAGAGGAATTTGAGGGTTTTCATTAGTAATCCCCTGAAAATGCTCTTTGTCTGGCTGTCGGTGGCCTCCATTAACGGGTCGCTGTAATCAGCCCTCCGATTAGAAAGTGAAAAGTGCATATTTGTTCTGGGTCAAGGACAATACTGAATCCAGAGGATCATCATGACAGCCAGGCAGCCAGCATTTTCAGGAGGTCAGTGATAGCCCGTCCTCATATCCCTCTCAGGACATCACACATAGCAATCCAAACATAGCGACTTTGTCCTTAGGTTTCTCAAAAGGGGTTTCAGCTGAATCTGTGCGGTCCCAGAAAAGTGCAGTCATAGAGCCAGGCGCAGCGCATTCCTGGGAGCGTTAGAACGGGACAACATCGGGGATAAATAAGGAATGACTTCCAGGCAGTCCAGAGATGTCCGTCCTTTGCTGGGTGCAGAGCCTCGTGGGCGGGGCAGAGTGCATTGGGAGGAGTGGGGTGGGTGGAGCAGAACGGGCATCCACTAAGGGGACTAAAATCATGTTTTGGTCTCCACTGTGCGTCGTGTTCATTCCGTCCGCTCCTCAGTGCATAGGAAGAATGTCCCCCCGAGGGGGTAGGGGCCCCAGAAGTGGTCATCCTTTATCTGCAAAATTCCTCTGGGCCCCAGAGGAGGAGTCACCTCTTAGCTGCAGAGCTCCACTGGGCTCCAGAGGAGGAGTGACTTATTATAATTATCAGTTCTTCTGGGGCTGGGCTCCAGAGGAGGAGGAGGAGTCACCTCTCATCTGCAGAGCTCCACTGGGCCCCAGAGGAGTCACTTATTATAATTATGAGTTCTGCTGGGGCTGGGCTCCAGAGGAGGAGGAGTCACCTCTCATCTGCAGAGCTCCACTGGGAGCCAGGAGGAGTCACTTATAATTATGAGTTCTGCTGGGGCTGGGCTCCAGAGGAGGAGGAGGAGCCTCTCATCTGCAGAGCTCCACTGGGCCCCAGAGGGGTCACTTATTATAATTATGAGTTCTGCTGGGGCTGGGCCCCGGAGGAGGAGGAGCCTCTATCCCGGACAGAAGTCATGCTGTCAAGCGATTCAAGTAAAGTCCACTGATGGCGTTGAGGAAGAAGAGGAAGACGGCCAGGAACTGGGCCCAGAAGGTCAGTGTGAAGGTTCCGTAGATGGCGAGGTCCCTCAGCAGGAAGACGTAGGTCATGGTCCCCACGGAAGACAGGAGGAACGTGGCCAGCAGCATGGCACAGCCTACAGCCCACCTCTTGCGGCAATGGCCATCATCACACAGCTGGGACACCATCATCAGCTCCATCCCGAAGATGGCCAGGACCACCGCCAGGCACACGGAGGTGCGCACCACCACCATCACGTTGCTGAGGCTGGCCGCCTCCTCGGAGCACGGTGGATCCTGGTTGGGTCTGCAGGTGTCCCACACCCCGAAGAGGTGCCGCCCGGGGGCCGAGAGCCAATTGCCATCGCAGATGGAGATGGAGGAGAGGACGATGGCTGTTCCCGCGCTCAGCGTTATCAGAACTCGCAGGAACGTCTCGAAGAACTTCTGGGATCGGCCCCGAGGACTCATCTTCTTCTGCAGCTGTGAGGACAGAAATGGGGGAGAGTTTATAGAGCGGCGAGGCCTTCCGAGAGACAAGCGATCAGAATATTCCGAAACGATCAACTAATTCCCACCAGAAAAATCGTGTCTGTAAGTGTATGACAGTTTGTAATTTTTGTCTGTTTTACAAAACGGTTCATAAATGTCCATAAAAAGAATACGGCCGCGGGTCGGCTTCAGATCCGTACATCTACAGTTCCAAAGCCGGCCGGGCTCTGCGGTGCTTGGATGGGGGGGGGGGGGGGGATTGGCACACAGTGACGTCATGGCGCTACCTGCCACCTTTTATGAAGTCGAAAGGAAGACTGGAGGGGGAGCCAAGAGCGGCACTAAGATGGGTCATGGGAGGAGTCAGACTATCCCACTAGACAGGGTGAGGTTCGTCAGGATTCCCCCTTACAGTGCAAGGGGGAACTCTGTGAACTCTGATGGGGGGGGGGGCTCTGGTGACCACAGATCATCTTACACAAGAGTCTGAATTCCCCCTTACATCACGATCCGCAGTGTTCCCCTTTACATCAGAGTTGCACTGTAAGGGGTAATCCTGCAGACTCTGGTGTAAGGGGGACTCTTCTTGTTGTGGGATGGGGGGGGCCTCTGGTGACAAGAGACCTCCTTATATATCAGTCTGAAGTGTTCACTGCAAGGGGCAACCCTGCAGACTCCAATGTAGGGAGAACTTTTAGATCTGAT
>NW_027507768.1:0-41450 GCF_037356315.1 Lithobates pipiens | reverse complement strand
ATAAGATCTTTAATAAAACTAGATTTGTGTATTAAAAAAAAAAAGTTGCCTCTTGCTAATGAGGGGGGAGGGGACATATAATCAGATTTAAAGTTTATCTTTAAGTAAAGCGGAGATCTGGGCAGTGTGATTGGCTGTAGTATGATCAGCGATGTGATTGGTTCTCACCGGATTTTGATTCTCTTCCTCCTGCAGCTCGGCCGGGAATGTTGACTTCAAAGGAAAAGCCAAGTGGGACATCTGGGAGACCAAGAAAGGTGAGCGCAGTGGGTGTGGCCTGTGAGCGGTCTGCATTGAACATTCACCAGTGGTGCCCAGCCGGTCTTATGATTGACGTATCCAGAGGGCGGCATCACCACATCCCCCCCAGAGGGTCATCTCTCTGCTCATTGGACAGTGAGTGTGATGACTGTCCAATGTGGGTGGAGAGGCGGATGGAGAAAGTGTGGGGGGGGGGGTCCCTGGGCGCAGAGGGGGACAGAGGAAAGTGGGGGGCGGGGGGATGTCCCGGGGGGGTGTCCCTGGGCAGAGAGGGGAAGTAGGTGTGTCACTTCCCCACAATCGCCCCTATATTGCAGGGGATGACTGTAACATGAATTCATGCTGCATGCAGACTTCAGGGTCGGGTAGTAAGCCAATCACAAGAACGGGGGAGACTGAATACACAATGCTGTTGCCATGACTGCAAGAGGTGTGGGAAGACTCATTTGAATTTGCAGTCCTAGCCAATCAGCAATTTCTTCAGAAGGAGAGAAGCGGACCCAGAATAAACAGGCTGCATGAAATCCAATAGGGAGTTTCCCTCCTGTGTAGTTCTCTCTAGATCAGGGGTCTCAAACTGGTGGCCCTCCAGCTGTTGCAAAACTACAAGTCCCATGAGGCATTGCAAGGCTGACAGTTACAAGCATGGCTCCCGCAGCCAGAGGCATGATGGGACTTGCAGTTTCGCAACAGCTGGAGGGCCGCCAGTTTGAGACCCCTGCTCTAGATTGAAGTGCAAGTCCTCTGTGCGGGGGAGGTGCTCTGATCGATGGATGACCCCCCAGGGCTCTTCATGTGTGTATATTACAGAGCATCTGGGAAGTATTCACAGCACTTCACTTTTTCCACATTATTTTACAGTCTTATTCCAACATGAATTAAATTCATTATTTTCCTCAAAATTCTACATTCCCCATAATGACGACCTGAGAAGATTGTTTGAAAGCTTTGCAAATTTATTAAAAATATAAAAGGAAAAAAATCCCATGCCCACAAGGCTCCTCCTCCTCCCCATGCCCCCGAGTCTCCCAAGGCTCCTCCTCCTCCCATGCCCCCGAGTCTCCCAAGGCTCCTCCTCCTCCCATGCCCCCGAGTCTCCCAAGGCTCCTCCTCCTCCCATGCCCCCGAGTCTCCCAAGGCTCCTCCTCCTCCCATGCCCCCGAGTCTCCCAAGGCTCCTCCTCCTCCCATGCCCCCGAGTCTCCCAAGGCTCCTCCTCCTCCCATGCCCCCGAGTCTCCCAAGGCTCCTCCTCCTCCCATGCCCAGGAGTCTCCCAAGGCTCCTCCTCCTCCCATGCCCCCGAGTCTCCCAAGGCTCCTCCTCCTCCCATGCCCAGGAGTCTCCCAAGGCTCCTCCTCCTCCCATGCCCAGGAGTCTCCCAAGGCTCCTCCTCCTCCCATGCCCCCGAGTCTCCCAAGGCTCCTCCTCCTCCCATGCCCCCGAGTCTCACAAGGCTCCTCCTCCTCCCATGCCCCCGAGTCTCCCAAGGCTCCTCCTCCTCCCATGCCCCCGAGTCTCCCAAGGCTCCTCCTCCTCCCATGCCCCCGAGTCTCCCAAGGCTCCTCCTCCTCCCATGCCCCCGAGTCTCCCAAGGCTCCTCCTCCTCCCATGCCCCCGAGTCTCCCAAGGCTCCTCCTCCTCCCATGCCCCCGAGTCTCACAAGGCTCCTCCTCCTCCCATGCCCCCGAGTCTCACAAGGCTCCTCCTCCTCCCATGCCCCCGAGTCTCACAAGGCTCCTCCTCCTCCCATGCCCCCGAGTCTCACAAGGCTCCTCCTCCTCCCATGCCCCCGAGTCTCACAAGGCTCCTCCTCCTCCCATGCCCCCGAGTCTCACAAGGCTCCTCCTCCTCCCATGCCCACGAGTCTCACAAGGCTCCTCCTCCTCCCATGCCCCCGAGTCTCCCAAGGCTCCTCCTCCTCCCATGCCCCCGAGTCTCCCAAGGCTCCTCCTCCTCCCATGCCCCCGAGTCTCCCAAGGCTCCTCCTCCTCCCATGCCCCCGAGTCTCCCAAGGCTCCTCCTCCTCCCATGCCCCCGAGTCTCCCAAGGCTCCTCCTCCTCCCATGCCCCCGAGTCTCCCAAGGCTCCTCCTCCTCCCATGCCCCCGAGTCTCCCAAGGCTCCTCCTCCTCCCATGCCCCCGAGTCTCCCAAGGCTCCTCCTCCTCCCATGCCCCCGAGTCTCCCAAGGCTCCTCCTCCTCCCATGCCCCCGAGTCTCCCAAGGCTCCTCCTCCTCCCATGCCCCCGAGTCTCCCAAGGCTCCTCCTCCTCCCATGCCCCCGAGTCTCCCAAGGCTCCTCCTCCTCCCATGCCCCCGAGTCTCCCAAGGCTCCTCCTCCTCCCATGCCCAGGAGTCTCCCAAGGCTCCTCCTCCTCCCATGCCCACGAGTCTCCCAAGGCTCCTCCTCCTCCCATGCCCCCGAGTCTCCCAAGGCTCCTCCTCCTCCCATGCCCCCGAGTCTCCCAAGGCTCCTCCTCCTCCCATGCCCCCGAGTCTCCCAAGGCTCCTCCTCCTCCCATGCCCCCGAGTCTCCCAAGGCTCCTCCTCCTCCCATGCCCCCGAGTCTCCCAAGGCTCCTCCTCCTCCCATGCCCCCGAGTCTCCCAAGGCTCCTCCTCCTCCCATGCCCCCGAGTCTCCCAAGGCTCCTCCTCCTCCCATGCCCCCGAGTCTCCCAAGGCTCCTCCTCCTCCCATGCCCCCGAGTCTCACAAGGCTCCTCCTCCTCCCATGCCCCCGAGTCTCACAAGGCTCCTCCTCCTCCCATGCCCCCGAGTCTCACAAGGCTCCTCCTCCTCCCATGCCCCCGAGTCTCACAAGGCTCCTCCTCCTCCCATGCCCCCGAGTCTCAAGGCTCCTCCTCCTCCCATGCCCCCGACTCTCACAAGGCTCCTCCTCCTCCCATGCCCCCGACTCTCACAAGGCTCCTCCTCCTCCCATGCCCACGAGTCTCACAAGGCTCCTCCTCCTCCCATGCCCACGAGTCTCACAAGGCTCCTCCTCCTCCCATGCCCCCGAGTCTCCCAAGGCTCCTCCTCCTCCCATGCCCCCGAGTCTCCCAAGGCTCCTCCTCCTCCCATGCCCCCGAGTCTCCCAAGGCTCCTCCTCCTCCCATGCCCCCGAGTCTCCCAAGGCTCCTCCTCCTCCCATGCCCCCGAGTCTCCCAAGGCTCCTCCTCCTCCCATGCCCCCGAGTCTCCCAAGGCTCCTCCTCCTCCCATGCCCCCGAGTCTCCCAAGGCTCCTCCTCCTCCCATGCCCCCGAGTCTCCCAAGGCTCCTCCTCCTCCCATGCCCCCGAGTCTCCCAAGGCTCCTCCTCCTCCCATGCCCCCGAGTCTCCCAAGGCTCCTCCTCCTCCCATGCCCCCGAGTCTCGCAAGGCTCCTCCTCCTCCCCATGCCCACGAGTCTCGCAAGGCTCCTCCTCCTCCCATGCCCCACAAGGCTCCTCCTCCTCCCATGCCCCCGAGTCTCGCAAGGCTCCTCCTCCTCCCCATGCCCCCGAGTCTCGCAAGGCTCCTCCTCCTCCCCATGCCCCCGAGTCTCGCAAGGCTCCTCCTCCTCCCCATGCCCCCGAGTCTCGCAAGGCTCCTCCTCCTCCCCATGCCCCCGAGTCTCGCAAGGCTCCTCCTCCTCCCCATGCCCCCGAGTCTCGCAAGGCTCCTCCTCCTCCCCATGCCCCCGAGTCTCGCAAGGCTCCTCCTCCTCCCCATGCCCCCGAGTCTCGCAAGGCTCCTCCTCCTCCCCATGCCCCCGAGTCTCGCAAGGCTCCTCCTCCTCCCCATGCCCCCGAGTCTCGCAAGGCTCCTCCTCCTCCCCATGCCCCCGAGTCTCGCAAGGCTCCTCCTCCTCCCCATGCCCCCGAGTCTCGCAAGGCTCCTCCTCCTCCCCATGCCCCCGAGTCTCGCAAGGCTCCTCCTCCTCCCCATGCCCCCGAGTCTCGCAAGGCTCCTCCTCCTCCCCATGCCCCCGAGTCTCGCAAGGCTCCTCCTCCTCCCCATGCCCCCGAGTCTCGCAAGGCTCCTCCTCCTCCCCATGCCCCCGAGTCTCGCAAGGCTCCTCCTCCTCCCCATGCCCCCGAGTCTCGCAAGGCTCCTCCTCCTCCCCATGCCCCCGAGTCTCGCAAGGCTCCTCCTCCTCCCCATGCCCCCGAGTCTCGCAAGGCTCCTCCTCCTCCCCATGCCCCCGAGTCTCGCAAGGCTCCTCCTCCTCCCCATGCCCCCGAGTCTCGCAAGGCTCCTCCTCCTCCCCATGCCCCCGAGTCTCGCAAGGCTCCTCCTCCTCCCCATGCCCCCGAGTCTCGCAAGGCTCCTCCTCCTCCCCATGCCCCCGAGTCTCGCAAGGCTCCTCCTCCTCCCCATGCCCCCGAGTCTCGCAAGGCTCCTCCTCCTCCCCATGCCCCCGAGTCTCGCAAGGCTCCTCCTCCTCCCCATGCCCCCGAGTCTCGCAAGGCTCCTCCTCCTCCCCATGCCCCCGAGTCTCGCAAGGCTCCTCCTCCTCCCCATGCCCCCGAGTCTCGCAAGGCTCCTCCTCCTCCCCATGCCCCCGAGTCTCGCAAGGCTCCTCCTCCTCCCCATGCCCCCGAGTCTCGCAAGGCTCCTCCTCCTCCCCATGCCCCCGAGTCTCGCAAGGCTCCTCCTCCTCCCCATGCCCCCGAGTCTCGCAAGGCTCCTCCTCCTCCCCATGCCCCCGAGTCTCGCAAGGCTCCTCCTCCTCCCCATGCCCCCGAGTCTCGCAAGGCTCCTCCTCCTCCCCATGCCCCCGAGTCTCGCAAGGCTCCTCCTCCTCCCCATGCCCCCGAGTCTCGCAAGGCTCCTCCTCCTCCCCATGCCCCCGAGTCTCGCAAGGCTCCTCCTCCTCCCCATGCCCCCGAGTCTCGCAAGGCTCCTCCTCCTCCCCATGCCCCCGAGTCTCGCAAGGCTCCTCCTCCTCCCCATGCCCCCGAGTCTCGCAAGGCTCCTCCTCCTCCCCATGCCCCCGAGTCTCGCAAGGCTCCTCCTCCCCCCATGCCCCCGAGTCTCGCAAGGCTCCTCCTCCTCCCCATGCCCCCGAGTCTCGCAAGGCTCCTCCTCCCCCCCATGCCCCCGAGTCTCGCAAGGCTCCTCCTCCCATGCCCCCGAGTCTCGCAAGGCTCCTCCTCCCATGCCCCCGAGTCTCGCAAGGCTCCTCCTCCCATGCCCCCGAGTCTCGCAAGGCTCCTCCTCCCATGCCCCCGAGTCTCGCAAGGCTCCTCCTCCCATGCCCCCGAGTCTCGCAAGGCTCCTCCTCCTCCTCCTCCCATGCCCCCGAGTCTCGCAAGGCTCCTCCTCCTCCTCCTCCCATGCCCCCGAGTCTCGCAAGGCTCCTCCTCCTCCTCCTCCCATGCCCCCGAGTCTCGCAAGGCTCCTCCTCCTCCCATGCCCCCGAGTCTCGCAAGGCTCCTCCTCCTCCTCCTCCCATGCCCCCGAGTCTCGCAAGGCTCCTCCTCCTCCTCATCCCATGCCCCCGAGTCTCGCAAGGCTCCTCCTCCTCCTCCTCCCATGCCCCCGAGTCTCGCAAGGCTCCTCCTCCTCCTCCTCCCATGCCCCCGAGTCTCGCAAGGCTCCTCCTCCTCCTCCTCCCATGCCCCCGAGTCTCGCAAGGCTCCTCCTCCTCCCATGCCCCCGAGTCTCGCAAGGCTCCTCCTCCTCCCATGCCCCCGAGTCTCGCAAGGCTCCTCCTCCTCCTCCTCCCATGCCCCCGAGTCTCGCAAGGCTCCTCCTCCTCCTCCTCCCATGCCCCCGAGTCTCGCAAGGCTCCTCCTCCTCCTCCTCCCATGCCCCCGAGTCTCGCAAGGCTCCTCCTCCTCCTCCTCCCATGCCCCCGAGTCTCGCAAGGCTCCTCCTCCTCCTCCTCCCATGCCCCCGAGTCTCGCAAGGCTCCTCCTCCTCCTCCTCCCATGCCCCCGAGTCTCGCAAGGCTCCTCCTCCTCCTCATCCCATGCCCCCGAGTCTCGCAAGGCTCCTCCTCCTCCTCATCCCATGCCCCCGAGTCTCGCAAGGCTCCTCCTCCTCCTCCTCCCATGCCCCCGAGTCTCGCAAGGCTCCTCCTCCTCCTCCCATGCCCCCGAGTCTCGCAAGGCTCCTCCTCCTCCTCCTCCTCCCATGCCCCCGAGTCTCGCAAGGCTCCTCCTCCTCCTCCTCCTCCCATGCCCCCGAGTCTCGCAAGGCTCCTCCTCCTCCCATGCCCCCGAGTCTCGCAAGGCTCCTCCTCCTCCCATGCCCCCGAGTCTCGCAAGGCTCCTCCTCCTCCTCCTCCCATGCCCCCGAGTCTCGCAAGGCTCCTCCTCCTCCTCCTCCCATGCCCCCGAGTCTCGCAAGGCTCCTCCTCCTCCTCCTCCCATGCCCCCGAGTCTCGCAAGGCTCCTCCTCCTCCTCCCATGCCCCCGAGTCTCGCAAGGCTCCTCCTCCCATGCCCCCGAGTCTCGCAAGGCTCCTCCTCCCATGCCCCCGAGTCTCGCAAGGCTCCTCCTCCTCCTCCCATGCCCCCGAGTCTCGCAAGGCTCCTCCTCCTCCTCCCATGCCCCCGAGTCTCGCAAGGCTCCTCCTCCTCCTCCCATGCCCCCGAGTCTCGCAAGGCTCCTCCTCCTCCTCCCATGCCCCCGAGTCTCACAAGGCTCCCCCTCCTCCCCATGCCCCCGAGTCTCACAAGGCTCCTCCTCCCCATGCCCCCGAGTCTCACAAGGCTCCTCCTCCCCATGCCCCCGAGTCTCACAAGGCTCCTCCTCCTCCTCCCATGCCCCCGAGTCTCACAAGGCTCCTCCTCCTCCTCCCATGCCCCCGAGTCTCACAAGGCTCCTCCTCCTCCTCCCATGCCCCCGAGTCTCACAAGGCTCCTCCTCCTCCTCCCATGCCCCCGAGTCTCACAAGGCTCCTCCTCCTCCTCCCATGCCCCCGAGTCTCACAAGGCTCCTCCTCCTCCTCCCATGCCCCCGAGTCTCACAAGGCTCCTCCTCCCATGCCCCCGAGTCTCACAAGGCTCCTCCTCCCATGCCCCCGAGTCTCACAAGGCTCCTCCTCCTCCTCCCATGCCCCCGAGTCTCACAAGGCTCCTCCTCCTCCTCCCATGCCCCCGAGTCTCACAAGGCTCCTCCTCCTCCTCCCATGCCCCCGAGTCTCACAAGGCTCCTCCTCCTCCTCCCATGCCCCCGAGTCTCACAAGGCTCCTCCTCCTCCTCCCATGCCCCCGAGTCTCACAAGGCTCCTCCTTCTCCTCCTCCTCCCATGCCCCCGAGTCTCACAAGGCTCCTCCTTCTCCTCCCCCTCCCCCCATGCCCCCGAGTCTCACAAGGCTCCTCCTTCTCCTCCTCCCTCCATGCCCCCGAGTCTCACAAGGCTCCTCCTCCTCCTCCCATGCCCCCGAGTCTCACAAGGCTCCTCCTCCTCCTCCCATGCCCCCGAGTCTCACAAGGCTCCTCCTCCCATGCCCCCGAGTCTCACAAGGCTCCTCCTCCTCCCATGCCCCCGAGTCTCACAAGGCTCCTCCTCCTCCTCCCATGCCCCCGAGTCTCACAAGGCTCCTGCTCCTCCTCCCATGCCCCCGAGTCTCACAAGGCTCCTCCTCCTCCTCCTCCTCCCATGCCCCCGAGTCTCACAAGGCTCCTCCTCCCATGCCCCCGAGTCTCACAAGGCTCCTCCTTCTCCTCCTCCCCCCATGCCCCCGAGTCTCACAAGGCTCCTCCTTCTCCTCCTCCCCCCATGCCCCCGAGTCTCACAAGGCTCCTCCTTCTCCTCCTCCCCCCATGCCCCCGAGTCTCACAAGGCTCCTCCTCCTCCCCATGCCCCCGAGTCTCACAAGGCTCCTCCTCCTCCCATGCCCCCGAGTCTCACAAGGCTCCTGCTCCTCCTCCTCCTCCTCCCATGCCCCCGAGTCTCACAAGGCTCCTCCTCCTCCTCCTCCTCCTCCCATGCCCCCGAGTCTCACAAGGCTCCTCCTCCTCCTCCTCCTCCCATGCCCCCGAGTCTCACAAGGCTCCTCCTCCCATGCCCCCGAGTCTCACAAGGCTCCTCCTCCCATGCCCCCGAGTCTCACAAGGCTCCTCCTTCTCCTCCTCCCCCCATGCCCCCGAGTCTCACAAGGCTCCTCCTTCTCCTCCTCCCCCCATGCCCCCGACTCTCACAAGGCTCCTCCTTCTCCTCCCATGATGAATTTAATCCATTTTGGAATAAAGCTGTAACATAACAAAATGTGGAAAAAGTGAAGCGCTGTGAATACTTTGGGGCTGGGAGGTGTTGTGACTGATGAATGACCACCATTGTTTTGGTTGCAGGGATGAGCCAGGAAGACGCTCGCTCAGAGTACATAAAGCTGGTGGAGGAGTTGAAGGAGAAGTACGGATGCTGAGAAGAGGAAGGTGAAGGATTTGGGGCGTCTCTCCCGCCGCCGTCCGTCTCTAACGGTTTCTTATGTATCAATAAATCACCATTGTTACTTTTCATCCTTTGTGGCTCCAGTTTTGTTTTTATATTCTTCCTCCAGTCATGTGACAGTGGGGGGCGCTATAGGTGGAGTTCTTGTTGGGAATCTAATGTCCCCTCCCCCAGTCACATTAATATTATTATACATTTATATAGCTCTGACATATACCGCAGTGCTGTACAGAGATCACTGAGCCAATCACATCAGTCTCTGTACAGAGGAGCTTACACTCTAATGTCCCCTCCCCCCCACAGTCACATCAGTCTCTGTACAGAGGAGCTTACACTCTAATGTCCCCTCCCCCCACAGTCACATCAGTCTCTGTACAGAGGAGCTTACAATCTAATGTCCCCTCCCCCACAGTCACATCAGTCTCTGTACAGAGGAGCTTACACTCTAATGCCCCCTCCCCCCACATCACATCAGTCTCTGTACAGAGGAGCTTACACTCTAATGTCCCCTCCCCCCCCATCAGTCTCTGTACAGAGGAGCTTACACTCTAATGTCCCCTCCCCCACAGTCACATCAGTCTCTGTACAGAGGAGCTTACACTCTAATGTCCCCCCCCCCACAGTCACATCAGTCTCTGTACAGAGGAGCTTACACTCTAATGTCCCCTCCCCCCACAGTCACATCAGTCTCTGTACAGAGGAGCTTACACTCTAATGTCCCCTCCCCCCCCACAGTCACATCAGTCTCTGTACAGAGGAGCTTACACTCTAATGTCCCCTCCCCCACAGTCACATCAGTCTCTGTACAGAGGAGCTTACACTCTAATGTCCCCTCCCCCCACAGTCACATCAGTCTCTGTACAGAGGAGCTTACACTCTAATGTCCCCTCCCCCCACAGTCACATCAGTCTCTGTACAGAGGAGCTTACACTCTAATGTCCCCCCTCCCCCACAGTCACATCAGTCTCTGTACAGAGGAGCTTACACTCTAATGTCCCCTCCCCCCACAGTCACATCAGTCTCTGTACAGAGGAGCTTACACTCTAATGTCCCCTCCCCCCCATCAGTCTCTGTACAGAGGAGCTTACACTCTAATGTCCCCTCCCCCACAGTCACATCAGTCTCTGTACAGAGGAGCTTACACTCTAATGTCCCCTCCCCCCACAGTCACATCAGTCTCTGTACAGAGGAGCTTACACTCTAATGTCCCCTCCCCCACAGTCACATCAGTCTCTGTACAGAGGAGCTTACACTCTAATGTCCCCTCCCCCACAGTCACATCAGTCTCTGTACAGAGGAGCTTACACTCTAATGTCCCCCCCCACAGTCACATCAGTCTCTGTACAGAGGAGCTTACACTCTAATGTCCCCTCCCCCACAGTCACATCAGTCTCTGTACAGAGGAGCTTACACTCTAATGTCCCCCCCCCCACAGTCACATCAGTCTCTGTACAGAGGAGCTTACACTCTAATGTCCCCTCCCCCCACAGTCACATCAGTCTCTGTACAGAGGAGCTTACACTCTAATGTCCCCTCCCCCCACAGTCACATCAGTCTCTGTACAGAGGAGCTTACACTCTAATGTCCCCTCCCCCCACAGTCACATCAGTCTTTGTACAGAGGAGCTTACACTCTAATGTCCCCTCCCCCACAGTCACATCAGTCTCTGTACAGAGGAGCTTACACTCTAATGTCCCCCCCCACAGTCACATCAGTCTCTGTACAGAGGAGCTTACACTCTAATGTCCCCTCCCCCACAGTCACATCAGTCTCTGTACAGAGGAGCTTACACTCTAATGTCCCCCCCCCCACAGTCACATCAGTCTCTGTACAGAGGAGCTTACACTCTAATGTCCCCTCCCCCCCACAGTCACATCAGTCTCTGTACCAGAGGAGCTTACACTCTAATGTCCCCTCCCCCCACAGTCACATCAGTCTCTGTACAGAGGAGCTTACACTCTAATGTCCCCTCCCCCCACAGTCACATCAGTCTCTGTACAGAGGAGCTTACACTCTAATGTCCCCTCCCCCCACAGTCACATCAGTCTCTGTACAGAGGAGCTTACACTCTAATGTCCCCTCCCCCCACAGTCACATCAGTCTTTGTACAGAGGAGCTTACACTCTAATGTCCCCCCCCCACAGTCACATCAGTCTCTGTACAGAGGAGCTTACACTCTAATGTCCCCCCCCCCACAGACTATTATTATTATACATTATATATCTCTGGTGTATAGCGCAGTGTTGGGTCTTTCGGTGTCTGGATTGTCTCGCACTCATTATCAGCAGGACCGGGCTTGTTGGTTTGGTAGGTAGTCATGGTGGATGGCAGCCTATCAGGTGGGGGAGGGGTCCTAGGGACTTTCTCAGGTATAGTGAAGTTATTGGCCATTGGAGGAACCGTATCTCCTGATATATACTGCGCTCTCTGTGGGCGGCCCCTTCAGTGGGGGGGGGCTGGGGCGCTCTCTGTGGGCGGCCCCTTCAGTGGGGGGCTGGGGCGCTCTCTGTGGGCGGCCCCTTCAGTGGGGGGCTGGGGCGCTCTCTGTGGGCGGCCCCTTCGGTGGGGGGGGGGGCTGGTGCGCTCTGTGGGCGGCCCCTTCGGTGGGGGGGGGGCTGGGGCGCTCTGTGGGCGGCCCCTTCGGTGGGGGGGGGGCTGGGGCGCTCTGTGGGCGGCCCCTTCGGTGGGGGGGGGGCTGGGGCGCTCTCTGTTGGCGGCCCCTTCGGTGGGGGGGGGGCTGGGGCGCTCTCTGTGGGCGGCCCCTTCAGTGGGGGGCTGGGGCGGCCCCTTCGGTGGGGGGGGGGCTGGGGCGCTCTGTGGGCGGCCCCTTCGGTGGGGGGGCTGGGGCGCTCTGTGGGCGGCCCCTTCGGTGGGGGGGGGGGCTGGGGCGGCCCCTTCGGGGGGGGGGGGGGGGGGGGCTGGGGCGCTCTCTGTGGGCGGCCCCTTCTGACTTGAATTCAGACAATGCCAGGACAGAGGCTTACATCCACCACCAGGGAGGAGCCAGAGGTCAGGCATTGCGTAGAATAGTGGAACTGATTCTGGTTTTCCAGCCTTCACCCCCCACACGGGTCACATGGACGGGCCGTCCTCTGAAGACGTCTCAAGTCTGGATTTCGATGGTCTCTTTACCTGGAAGTGTTTTTTTCTCTCGGATCTGAACACGGAATGTGGGCTTCCTGCCCCCCAGATATATAATGGAGCCCCCCCCCCTCCCCACGCAGAATGTATATTCGGAGGATCGGCCGGAATGATGTGTAGCGGGTCCCGCAGCCTCCTGAGATACTTGTGTCACATCTCCCGGGAGTCTGCAGAATCGGCACAGCGATCGGCCCGGGAGGTGGTGGGTCTGGCTCATCGTTGGGGCTGTGATGTGGAAATATGAGGCCTACAAAGATTTTCTGTTTCCAATCATCTTCATCTTCATCATTCTTTTTTATTGGCTTTTCAACAAAAAGGAACATTTTTTTTTTTTTAGAATTACAAAATCTAAAACCAACATCACTGTTAACATCCAATGCGTTTCGGGATATTGTTAAGGAACAAATACTTTGTGGGGATGTTGTCCATCAAAAAGGGGTGTGACCAGAAGAAGAGAGAATCCATCCAGAAGCTCCTCCCCCATCACATAGACATCCACTGGTGGCCCATCAGGGAGGGGGGATCCATATCTCATCAGAAGGGGGTTTATCTTGTTGGACGCCCCTTTGCTCTTCAGCGGGGGGCCGAGTACCACAAGACTCTTCCGACCCGGTGCAATGGTTTCCTTGGCTGCTAAAAATATAAATATGAATTTGGGTAGATCTCGGGGTGGAATGTTCAACCGCCCAATCCAAGCGCCCCTCGCGATATTCACCACTGTGACCGAAAATACATCAAAGTCCCGCCCCCAGAACCGTCCTAAGCCTGGGCCATGCCCACCACAGGGGAGGAATACCCGGCATTCCGGGACTGAATACCACCCGGAATAACCCTTGCCTCTACCCATCAGAGATTCATAATACCCGCATGAGGCTTCCAGGCTTGCCAGTCCACTTCATCAGGGTCTTAACCTTCAGAACATTTACCCCCCCTCAATGACCAGGTCATATTTTGCAATACAGCGTTACTTTAACTGACCAATTGCACGCTGTGCCCAAATAAAATTTTATTTTTTTTCCCACAAATAGATTTTGCTGGTATTTGATCACCTCCTCCGTTTGTTTTTTATTTTTTTGTTCTATAAAGAAAACGATCCCAGACATTTTTGAAGTTAAAAAAAAAAAAAAAAAAGTTTTACTTTCTGCTATAAAACATCTAATAAAGAAATTTTATTCTTTACATTTTTTTTTTTTTTTTTATCAGTTTAGGCCGATATGTATTCTGCTACATGTTTTTGGTAAAAAAAAAAAAAAAAATCCCAGTAAGTGTATATTGATTGGTTTGTGTAAAATTTCTCGCTCTTACAAATGATGGGATTTATACTGGAAATGTGTATTTATTTTTACTAGTAATGGCAGCGATGAGAGACTTCTAGCGGGATTGAGGCGGGCATTCTGACACTAACTGACACTTTCTGAGAAACGGTGATACTAAGACCCCTTTCACACTGGGGCGTTTTTCAGGCGCTTTAGCGTTTAAAAAAAGCGCCTGAAAGATTCCGCAACTGCAATCCCAATGTAAAAGCCGGAGTGCTTTCACATGGAGACGCTGCGCTGGCAGGGGGCGTCAAAAAAAGTCCTGCAAGCAGCTTCTTTGCAGCACTTTTGGAGCGGTGAATACAACGCTCCTAAAGCGACCCCTTCCCATTGAAATCAATGGGAAGCGCCTGAAAAACGCTATTGGCAGCAGCGTTTTGTGGGCGCTTTTAACCCATTATTTGGCCACTAGCAGGGGTTAAAAGCGCCCCAATAACGATCGAAAAACGCTGGTAAAGAGCTGCTAGTCTAAGCTGCGCTTTTTGAGCGTTTTTCGGGCGCTGACATTGTGAAAGGGCTCTTACAGCACTCGGGGCTTTCGCATTGGGACTGCAGATGGGGCTTCTTTCAAGCGCTTTACAGGCGCTTTTTTTAAACGCTAAAGCTCCTGAAAAACGCCCCAGTGTGAAAGGGGTCTAATACAGGGGCTAAAAATATATACTGTCACTGTACTAATGACACTGACTGGGAAGGGGTTAACTGTGGGCCTAGCCACTGGTTTTTCACAGTGTGGGAGAGATACTTATACTAGGGGAAGACATGGATCCCTGCTTTTCCTCCTGTCAGAAATGGCGATCTGCCTTGTTTACATAAGCAGACTGCCGTTCTGCCTCTCTGCAGGATGATCGGCGGACGTAGAATCCGCGGTACCTGCCGCTGGGCTCTGGTGGCATGCATGCGTGCCCACTACCCAGAGGAGCCAGATCGTATGTGTGTATATATATATATAGTGTGTGTGAGAGAGATATGGGATGCTGCACACAGCTGCCTCACAACTGCTATGGGGTGGACGGGAAGTGGTTAAGGTCCTTCTATGCCAGTTGATGGGGCAGTTTAGAGAACAAATCGTTTTATACAGAACTGAAATACACCAACCCCCCCCCCCCCATGTAGACATCTATTCTCAGCGTTTTGTGTGGCAAGGTCAGCGCTCAGTTTTTGAAGAGAATTTGTAGAAGGTGAAAATATTCAGAGGGCGGCATCTCTAAGTAAAGTAGGACGAGGCGCTTGTGCCCTTGTGATAAAATTGGGCCATCCCTTGCCCATCCCCCATTGAAACTGTTGAGATTGCAAGCCCCCGGTGGAAACAAGGGGTTGATAATAAGGGGGGGGGGGGGTATCTGGGATATGAGGGGAGCGATGGGGTCACCTCCTACAGGTCGGATCCCATAAGCCTTTGGAGTGGGAGAAGGTCGGGGTCTCAAAAGAGCTTTGTGATGTTCTGGAAGGGAGCCAAAGCACCAGTTCTGTAAGTGGTGGGGGGGGGGGGGGGTGAGCTCGGGGCCTCCAGTCCGGCCGATAATAGGAAGAACGTAATTGAGTCAGTTGTGCCGCCAAATAATATCAATACCAATCGGCTTCCCTTCGTCCCCCAAATAAATTTGAAGGTTTTTTGCTTGAATTTTCCAGATTGCGGGGGCTTTCCTGGTTTTGAGGGGGCTCTATGGGGGGGGGTGCATGGGGGACACTTGGAGGGGTCTTGCTTCGGATTCAAGTCCATGTTTCCCCAGAACACACACAGACTCTGGAATCTGGGGGACCTGGAAACATATTTGGGGTCTCTGACTTCTTTAGACTGTGAGCCTCAGAGCAGATGTTAATATAATCAGAAAACCAACCTGGTGGTCCTTTTCTATAATCCGTTCTTTGTGTCTTTATCCCATTGTGTATCACTGGATAATGGGCTCATCACACATATCGGAGTCCACAACCACCAAAACGAAACGGCTCGGTGGGGTCAGAGTACGGCACAGGACTCGCCAAAATGGCCTGCGCTAAACATTAAAAAAATTGGGTGTCATGCTTGTGGCTGTCAGAGTCTTGCTATGCCTCATGGGATTTGTAGTTCTGCAACAGCTGGAGGTCCGCTAACTGCATATCCCTGCCCTAGAGGATATAGCTATGTACTAAGCTAGAGACCATAAACAGTACAACAGTTCCCTCTAGTGGAAAAAGATAAAAGGGCAGATCCCTCCCAGAAAGAATCAGTCACATGAGTTTGAAAGTGCAAAATTCTGGAGGGAAAAGGCCAATAAAGAAAAGAGTGGGATATCCCGGTGAACAATTAATAGACTATCATTGAACAATCAGGGGACCTGGAATCGAAAATGGGAGCAGAGAGATAAAGAGGAGAAACATTGCCATAAAAAAAGTAGCAAAAGTCGTGGTGGTCTTGATGGCTGTCGAGAACGGCTCCTAGTTTAACTCGCAAAGGGGTGACATGGGTCGTTTTGCTTCCTCTCTTCCCGTCTTCCAGATGAAGATGTGGCGTAGGATCTCGGGGATGCTGGAGGTGAAGTGGAGATGAACATGTGGCGTAGGATCTCGGACATGCTGGAGGTGACGTGGAGATGAAGATGTGGCGTAGGATATCGGGGATGCTGGAGGTGAAGATGTGGCGTAGGATCTCTGGGATGCTGGAGGTGAAGTGGAGATGAAGATGTGGCGTAGGATCTCGGGGATGCTGGAGGTGAAGTGGAGATGAAGATGTGGAGTAGGATCTCAGGGATGCTGGAGGTGAAGTGGAGATGAAGATGTGGTGTAGGATCTCTGGGATGCTGGAGGTGAAGTGGAGATGAAGATGTGACGTAGGATCTCTGGGATGCTGGAGGTGAAGTGGAGATGAAGATGTGGCGTAGGATCTCGGGGATGCTGGAGGTGAAGTGGAGATGAAGATGTGGTGTAGGATCTCAGGGATGCTGGAGGTGAAGTGGAGGTGAAGATGTGGCGTAGGATCTTAGGGATGCTGGAGGTGAAGATGTGGCGTAGGATCTCGGAGATGCTGGAGGTGAAGTGGAGATGAAGATGTGGCGTAGGATATCGGAGATGCTGAAGGTGAAGTGGAGATGAAGATGTGGCGTAGGATCTCAGGGATGCTGGAGGTGAAGTGGAGATGAACATGTGGCGTAGGATCTCAGGGATGCTGGAGGTGAAGTGGAGATGAACATGTGGTGTAGGATCTCAGGGATGCTGGAGGTGAAGTGGAGATGAAGATGTGGCGTAGGATCTCAGGGATGCTGGAGGTGAAGTGGAGATGAAGATGTGGCGTAGGATCTCAGGGATGCTGGAGGTGAAGTGGAGATGAAGATGTGGTGTAGGATCTCAGGGATGCTGGAGGTGAAGTGGAGATGAAGATGTGGCGTAGGATCTCAGGGATGCTGGAGGTGAAGTGGAGATGAAGATGTGGTGTAGGATCTTGGGGATGCTGGAGGTGAAGTGGAGATGAAGATGTGGCGTAGGATCTCAGGGATGCTGGAGGTGAAGTGGAGATGAAGATGTGGCGTAGGATCTCAGGGATGCTGGAGGTGAAGTGGAGATGAAGATGTGGCGTAGGATCTCAGGGATGCTGGAGGTGAAGTGGAGATGAAGATGTGGCGTAGGATCTCAAGGATGCTGGAGGTGAAGTGGAGATGAAGATGTGGCGTAGGATCTCAGGGATTCTGGAGGTGAAGTGGAGATGAAGATGTGACGTAGGATCTCGGGGATGCTGGAGGTGAAGTGGAGATGAAGATGTGGTGTAGGATCTCGGGGATGCTGGAGGTGAAGTGGAGATGAAGATGTGGCGTAGGATCTCGGGGATGCTGGAGGTGAAGTGGAGATGAAGATGTGGCGTAGGATCTCGGGGATGCTGGAGGTGAAGTGGAGATGAAGATGTGGTGTAGGATCTCAGGGATGCTGGAGATGAAGATGTGGTGTAGGATCTCAGGGATGCTGGAGGTGAAGATGTGGCGTAGGATCTTAGGGATGCTGGAGGTGAAGATGTGGCGTAGGATCTCGGGGATGCTGGAGGTGAAGTGGAGATGAAGATGTGGCGTAGGATCTCGGGGATGCTGGAGGTGAAGTGGAGATGAAGATGTGGCGTAGGATCTCGGAGATGCTGGAGGTGAAGTGGAGATGAAGATGTGGCGTAGGATATCGGAGATGCTGAAGGTGAAGTGGAGATGAAGATGTGGCGTAGGATCTCAGGGATGCTGGAGGTGAAGTGGAGATGAACATGTGGCGTAGGATCTCAGGGATGCTGGAGGTGAAGTGGAGATGAACATGTGGTGTAGGATCTCAGGGATGCTGGAGGTGAAGTGGAGATGAAGATGTGGCGTAGGATCTCGGGGATGCTGGAGGTGAAGTGGAGATGAAGATGTGGCGTAGGATCTCAGGGATGCTGGAGGTGAAGTGGAGATGAAGATGTGGCGTAGGATCTCAGGGATGCTGGAGGTGAAGTGGAGATGAAGATGTGGCGTAGGATCTCAGGGATGCTGGAGGTGAAGTGGAGATGAAGATGTGGCGTAGGATCTCAAGGATGCTGGAGGTGAAGTGGAGATGAAGATGTGGCGTAGGATCTCAGGGATTCTGGAGGTGAAGTGGAGATGAAGATGTGACGTAGGATCTCGGGGATGCTGGAGGTGAAGTGGAGATGAAGATGTGGTGTAGGATCTCGGGGATGCTGGAGGTGAAGTGGAGATGAAGATGTGGCGTAGGATCTCGGGGATGCTGGAGGTGAAGTGGAGATGAAGATGTGGCGTAGGATCTCGGGGATGCTGGAGGTGAAGTGGAGATGAAGATGTGGCGTAGGATCTCGGGGATGCTGGAGGTGAAGTGGAGATGAAGATGTGGCGTAGGATCTCGGGGATGCTGGAGGTGAATTGGAGATGAAGATGTGGCGTAGGATCTCAGGGATGCTGGAGGTGAAGTGGAGATGAAGATGTGGCGTAGGATCTCGGGGATGCTGGAGGTGAAGTGGAGATGAAGATGTGGTGTAGGATCTCAGGGATGCTGGAGGTGAAGTGGAGATGAAGATGTGGCGTAGGATCTCGGGGATGCTGGAGGTGAAGTGGAGATGAAGATGTGGTGTAGGATCTCAGGGATTCTGGAGATGAAGATGTGGCTTAGGATCTCGGGGGTTCTGCTGGAGGTGAAGTGGAGATGAAGATGTGGTGTAGGATCTCGGGGATGTCTGAGGTAAAGAGGAGATGAAGATGTGGCGTAGGATCTCAGGGATGCTGGAGGTGAAGTGGAGATGAAGATGTGGCGTAGGATCTCGGGGATGCTGGAGGTGAAGTGGAGATGAAGATGTGGCGTAGGATCTCGGGGATGCTGGAGGTGAAGTGGAGATGAAGATGTGGCGTAGGATCTCAGGGATGCTGGAGGTGAAGTGGAGATGAAGATGTGACGTAGGATCTCGGGGATGCTGGAGGTGAAGTGGAGATGAAGATGTGGCGTAGGATCTCAGGGATGCTGGAGGTGAAGTGGAGATGAAGATGTGGCGTAGGATCTCAGGGATGCTGGAGATGAAGATGTGGCGTAGGATCTCGGAGATGCTGGAGGTGAAGTGGAAATGAAGATGTGGCGTAGGATCTCAGGGATTCTGGAGGTGAAGTGGAGATGAAGATGTGGCGTAGGATCTCGGGGATGCTGGAGGTGAAGTGGAGATGAAGATGTGGCGTAGGATCTCAGGGATTCTGGAGGTGAAGTGGAGATGAAGATGTGGCGTAGGATCTCAGGGATTCTGGAGGTGAAGTGGAGATGAAGATGTGGCGTAGGATCTCAGGGATTCTGGAGGTGAAGTGGAGATGAAGATGTGGCGTAGGATCTCAGGGATGCTGGAGGTGAAGTGGAGATGAAGATGTGGCGTAGGATCTCTGGGATGCTGGAGGTGAAGTGGAGATGAAGATGTGGCGTAGGATCTCGGGGATGCTGGAGATGAAGTGGAGATGAAGATGTGGCGTAGGATCTCGGGATGTTGGAGGTGAAGTGGAGATGAAGATGTGGCGTAGGATCTCGGGGATGCTGGAGGTGAAGTGGAGATGAAGATGTGGCGTAGGATCTCGGGGATGCTGGAGATGAAGTGGAGATGAAGATGTGGCGTAGGATCTCGGGATGTTGGAGGTGAAGTGGAGATGAAGATGTGGCGTAGGATCTCGGGGATGCTGGAGGTGAAGTGGAGATGAAGATGTGGCGTAGGATCTCAGGGATGCTGGAGGTGAAGTGGAGATGAAGATGTGGCGTAGGATCTCGGGGATGCTGGAGGTGAAGTGGAGATGAAGATGTGGCGTAGGATCTCGGGGATGCTGGAGGTGAAGTGGAGATGAAGATGTGGCGTAGGATCTCAGGGATGCTGGAGGTGAAGTGGAGATGAAGATGTGGTGTAGGATCTCAGGGATGCTGGAGGTGAAGTGGAGATGAAGATGTGGTGTAGGATCTCGGGGATGCTGGAGGTGAAGTGGAGATGAAGATGTGGCGTAGGATCTCGGGGATGCTGGAGGTGAAGTGGAGATGAAGATGTGGCGTAGGATCTCTGGGATGCTGGAGGTGAAGTGGAGATGAAGATGTGGCGTAGGATCTCTGGGATGCTGGAGGTGAAGTGGAGATGAAGATGTGGCGTAGGATCTCTGGGATGCTGGAGGTGAAGTGGAGATGAAGATGTGGTGTAGGATCTCGGGGATGCTGGAGGTGAAGTGGAGATGAAGATGTGGTGTAGGATCTCGGGGATGCTGGAGGTGAAGTGGAGATGAAGATGTGGTGTAGGATCTCAGGGATGCTGGAGGTGAAGTGGAGATGAAGATGTGGTGTAGGATCTCAGGGATTCTGGAGGTGAAGTGGAGATGAAGATGTGGCGTAGGATCTCTGGGATGCTGGAGGTGAAGTGGAGATGAAGATGTGGTGTAGGATCTCGGGGATGCTGGAGGTGAAGTGGAGATGAAGATGTGGTGTAGGATCTCGGGGATGCTGGAGGTGAAGTGGAGATGAAGATGTGGCGTAGGATCTCGGGGATGCTGGAGGTGAAGTGGAGATGAAGATGTGGCGTAGGATCTCAGGGATGCTGGAGGTGAAGTGGAGATGAAGATGTGGCGTAGGATCTCGGGGATGCTGGAGGTGAAGTGGAGATGAAGATGTGGCGTAGGATCTCGGGGATGCTGGAGGTGAAGTGGAGATGAAGATGTGGCGTAGGATCTTGGGGATGCTGGAGGTGAAGTGGAGATGAAGATGTGGCGTAGGATCTCGGGGATGCTGGAGGTGAAGTGGAGATGAAGATGTGGCGTAGGATCTCGGGGATGCTGGAGGTGAAGTGGAGATGAAGATGTGGCGTAGGATCTCGGGGATGCTGGAGGTGAAGAGATGAAGTCCAGATGCTTGAGCAAGGACTGTCCCTCAGGAGATGAGGAAAAGGGTTTGCCTTGGTACGAGAAGGTCTGGTAAAAAAGGAAAAGAGCAGCGATGTTTGATTCCCTTACAGTGCAGTAAAGGTTTGAAGGAAGGTCTCTTCTGGGCAGTAGCTGGAGAAATGTCAGTGAAAATTTGGACTTGGTGGCCCGGTAGATGAATGGAGGGGCCTCTCTTGCTTTGTGCAGAACGTTCTCCTTGACTTTATAGAAATGAGATTTCACAATTGTGTCTCTTGGAGGACCATTAGGATGAGGGGCTGTTAAAGCTCTGTGAGGTCGATCAATTTCCAGCTTGTGTTCTGGTAAGTCGGGTAGCCGTGTAGTACGGAGGTCTGTGGCGGAGTTCTGGTAAGTTGGGTAGCCGTGTAGTACGGAGGTCTGTGGCGGAGTTCTGGTAAGTCGGGTAGCCGTGTAGTACGGAGGTCTGTGGCGGAGTTCTGGTAAGTCGGGTAGCCGTGTAGTACGGAGGTCTGTGGCGGAGTTCTGGTAAGTCAGGTAGCCGTGTAGTACGGAGGTCTGTGGCGGAGTTCTGGTAAGTTGGGTAGCCGTGTAGTACGGAGGTCTGTGGCGGAGTTCTGGTAAGTCGGGTAGCCGTGTAGTACGGAGGTCTGTGGCGGAGTTCTGGTAAGTCGGGTAGCCGTGTAGTACGGAGGTCTGTGGCGGAGTTCTGGTAAGTCGGGTAGCCGTGTAGTACGGAGGTCTGTGGCGGAGTTCTGGTAAGTTGGGTAGCCGTGTAGTACGGAGGTCTGTGGCGGAGTTCTGGTAAGTCGGGTAGCCGTGTAGTACGGAGGTCTGTGGCGGAGTTCCGGTAAGTTGGGTAGCCGTGTAGTACGGAGGTCTGTGGCGGAGTTCTGGTAAGTCGGGTAGCCGTGTAGTACGGAGGTCTGTGGCGGAGTTCTGGTAAGTCGGGTAGTCGTGTAGTACGGAGGTCTGTGGCGGAGTTCTGGTAAGTCGGGTAGCCGTGTAGTACGGAGGTCTGTGGCGGAGTTCTGGAAGGTCGGGTAGCCGTGTAGTACGGAGGTCTGTGGCGGAGTTCTGGTAAGTGGGGTAGCCGTGTAGTACGGAGGTCTGTGGCGGAGTTCTGGTAAGTCGGGTAGCCATGTAGTACGGAGGTCTGTGGCGGAGTTCTGGTAGGTCGGGTAGCCATGTAGTACGGAGGTCTGTGGCGGAGTTCTGGTAAGTCGGGTAGCCGTGTAGTATGGAGGTCTGTGGCGGAGTTCTGGTAAGTTGGGTAGCCGTGTAGTACGGAGGTCTGTGGCGGAGTTCTGGTAAGTCGGGTAGCCGTGTAGTACGGAGGTCTGTGGCGGAGTTCTGGTAAGTCAGGTAGCCGTGTAGTACGGAGGTCTGTGGCGGAGTTCTGGTAAGTTGGGTAGCCGTGTAGTACGGAGGTCTGTGGCGGAGTTCTGGTAAGTCGGGTAGCCGTGTAGTACGGAGGTCTGTGGCGGAGTTCTGGTAAGTTGGGTAGCCGTGTAGTACGGAGGTCTGTGGCGGAGTTCTGGTAAGTCGGGTAGCCGTGTAGTACGGAGGTCTGTGGCGGAGTTCCGGTAAGTTGGGTAGCCGTGTAGTACGGAGGTCTGTGGCGGAGTTCTGGTAAGTCGGGTAGTCGTGTAGTACGGAGGTCTGTGGCGGAGTTCTGGTAAGTCGGGTAGCCGTGTAGTACGGAGGTCTGTGGCGGAGTTCTGGAAGGTCGGGTAGCCGTGTAGTACGGAGGTCTGTGGCGGAGTTCTGGTAAGGTGGGGTAGCCGTGTAGTACGGAGGTCTGTGGCGGAGTTCTGGTAAGTCGGGTAGCCATGTAGTACGGAGGTCTGTGGCGGAGTTCTGGTAGGTCGGGTAGCCATGTAGTACGGAGGTCTGTGGCGGAGTTCTGGTAAGTCGGGTAGCCGTGTAGTACGGAGGTCTGTGGCGGAGTTCTGGAAGGTCGGGTAGCCGTGTAGTACGGAGGTCTGTGGCGGAGTTCTGGTAAGTCGGGTAGCCGTGTAGTACGGAGGTCTGTGGCGGAGTTCTGGTAAGTCGGGTAGCCATGTAGTACGGAGGTCTGTGGCGGAGTTCTGGTAGGTCGGGTAGCCGTGTAGTACGGAGGTCTGTGGCGGAGTTCTGGTAGGTCAGGTAGTCATGTAGTACGGAGGTCTGTGGCGGAGTTCTGGTAAATCGGGTAGCCGTGTAGTACGGAGGTCTGTGGCGGAGTTCTGGTAAGTCGGTTAGCCGCGTAGTACGGAGGTCTGTGGCGGAGTTCTGGTAGGTCGGGTAGCCGTGTAGTACGGAGGTCTGTGGTGGAGTTCTGGTAGGTCAGGTAGTCATGTAGTACGGAGGTCTGTGGAGGAGTTCTGGTAAGTCGGGTATCCGTGTAGAATGGAGGTCTGTGGCGGAGTTCTGGTAGGTCGGGTATCCGTGTAGTACGGAGGTCTGTGGCGGAGTTCTGGTAAGTCGGGTAGCCCTGTAGTACGGAGGTCTGTGGCGGAGTTCTGGTAAGTCGGGTAGCCGTGTAGTACGGAGGTCTGTGGCGGAGTTCTGGTACGTCGGGTAGCCGTGTAGTACGGAGGTCTGTGGCGGAGTTCTGGTAGGTCGGGTATCCGTGTAGTACGGAGGTCTGTGGCGGAGTTCTGGTAAGTCGGGTATCCGTGTAGTACGGAGGTCTGTGGCGGAGTTCTGGTAGGTCGGGTATCCGTGTAGTACGGAGGTCTGTGGCGGAGTTCTGGTAAGTCGGGTAGCCGTGTAGTACGGAGGTCTGTGGCGGAGTTCTGGTAAGTCGGGTAGCCGTGTAGTACGGAGGTCTGTGACGGAGTTCTGGTAAGTCGGGTATCCGTGTAGTACGGAGGTCTGTGGCGGAGTTCTGGTAGGTCGGGTATCCGTGTAGTACGGAGGTCTGTGGCGGAGTTCTGGTAAGTCGGGTAGCCGTGTAGTACGGAGGTCTGTGGCGGAGTTCTGGTAAGTCGGGTAGCCGTGTAGTACGGAGGTCTGTGGCGGAGTTCTGGTAAGTCGGGTAGCCGTGTAGTACGGAGGTCTGTGGCGGAGTTCTGGTAAGTCGGGTAGCCGTGTAGTACGGAGGTCTGTGGCGGAGTTCTGGTAAGTCGGGTAGCCATGTAGTACGGAGGTCTGTGGCGGAGTTCTGGTAAGTGGGGTAGCCGTGTAGTACGGAGGTCTGTGGCGGAGTTCTGGTAAGTCAGGTAGCCGTGTAGTACGGAGGTCTGTGGCGGAGTTCTGGTAAGTCGGGTAGCCGTGTAGTACGGAGGTCTGTGGCGGAGTTCTGGTAAGTCGGGTAGCCATGTAGTACGGAGGTCTGTGGCGGAGTTCTGGTAAGTCGGGTAGCCGTGTAGTACGGAGGTCTGTGGCGGAGTTCTGGTAAGTCAGGTAGCCGTGTAGTACGGAGGTCTGTGGCGGAGTTCTGGTAAGTCGGGTAGCCGTGTAGTACGGAGGTCTGTGGCGGAGTTCTGGTAAGTTGGGTAGCCGTGTAGTACGGAGGTCTGTGGCGGAGTTCTGGTAAGTCGGGTAGCCGTGTAGTACGGAGGTCTGTGGCGGAGTTCTGGTAAGTTGGGTAGCCGTGTAGTACGGAGGTCTGTGGCGGAGTTCTGGTAAGTCGGGTAGCCGTGTAGTACGGAGGTCTGTGGCGGAGTTCCGGTAAGTTGGGTAGCCGTGTAGTACGGAGGTCTGTGGCGGAGTTCTGGTAGGTCGGGTAGCCGTGTAGTACGGAGGTCTGTGGCGGAGTTCTGGTAGGTCGGGTAGCCGTGTAGTACGGAGGTCTGTGGCGGAGTTCTGGTAAGTCGGGTAGCCGTGTAGTACGGAGGTCTGTGGCGGAGTTCTGGAAGGTCGGGTAGCCGTGTAGTACGGAGGTCTGTGGCGGAGTTCTGGTAAGTCGGGTAGCCGTGTAGTACGGAGGTCTGTGGCGGAGTTCTGGTAAGTCGGGTAGCCATGTAGTACGGAGGTCTGTGGCGGAGTTCTGGTAGGTCGGGTAGCCGTGTAGTACGGAGGTCTGTGGCGGAGTTCTGGTAGGTCAGGTAGTCATGTAGTACGGAGGTCTGTGGCGGAGTTCTGGTAAATCGGGTAGCCGTGTAGTACGGAGGTCTGTGGCGGAGTTCTGGTAAGTCGGTTAGCCGTGTAGTACGGAGGTCTGTGGCGGAGTTCTGGTAGGTCGGGTAGCCGTGTAGTACGGAGGTCTGTGGTGGAGTTCTGGTAGGTCAGGTAGTCATGTAGTACGGAGGTCTGTGGAGGAGTTCTGGTAAGTCGGGTATCCGTGTAGAATGGAGGTCTGTGGCGGAGTTCTGGTAGGTCGGGTATCCGTGTAGTACGGAGGTCTGTGGCGGAGTTCTGGTAAGTCGGGTAGCCCTGTAGTACGGAGGTCTGTGGCGGAGTTCTGGTAAGTTGGGTAGCCATGTAGTACGGAGGTCTGTGGCGGAGTTCTGGTACGTCGGGTAGCTGTGTAGTACGGAGGTCTGTGGCGGAGTTCTGGTAGGTCGGGTAGCCGTGTAGTACGGAGGTCTGTGGCGGAGTTCTGGTACGTCGGGTAGCCGTGTAGTACGGAGGTCTGTGGCGGAGTTCTGGTAGGTCGGGTATCCGTGTAGTACGGAGGTCTGTGGCGGAGTTCTGGTAGGTCGGGTATCCGTGTAGTACGGAGGTCTGTGGCGGAGTTCTGGTAAGTCGGGTAGCCGTGTAGTACGGAGGTCTGTGGCGGAGTTCTGGTAAGTCGGGTAGCCGTGTAGTACGGAGGTCTGTGGCGGAGTTCTGGTAAGTCGGGTAGCCGTGTAGTACGGAGGTCTGTGGCGGAGTTCTGGTAAGTCGGGTAGCCGTGTAGTACGGAGGTCTGTGGCGGAGTTCTGGTAGGTCGGGTATCCGTGTAGTACGGAGGTCTGTGGCGGAGTTCTGGTAAGTCGGGTAGCCGTGTAGTACGGAGGTCTGTGGCGGAGTTCTGATAAGTCGGGTAGCCGTGTAGTACGGAGGTCTGTGGCGGAGTTCTGGTAAGTCGGGTAGTCGTGTAGTACGGAGGTCTGTGGCGGAGTTCTGCTAAGTCGGGTAGTCGTGTAGTACGGAGGTCTGTGGCAGAGTTCTGGTAAGTGGGGTAGCCGTGTACTATGGAGGTCTGTGGCGGAGTTCTGGTAAGTCGGGTAGCCGTGAAGTATGGAGGTCTGTGGCGGAGTTCTGGTAAGTCGGGTAGCCGTGTAGTAAGGAGGTCTGTGGCGGAGTTCTGGTAAGTCGGGTAGCCGTGTAGTACGGAGGTCTGTGGCGGAGTTCTGGTAAGTCGGGTAGCCGTGTAGTACGGAGGTCTGTGGCGGAGTTCCGGTAAGTCGGGTAGCCGTGTAGTACGGAGGTCTGTGGCGGAGTTCTGGTAAGTCGGGTAGCCGTGTAGTACGGAGGTCTGTGGCGGAGTTCTGGTAAGTCGGGTAGCCGTGTAGTACGGAGGTCTGTAGCGGAGTTCTGGTAAGTCGGGTAGCCGTGTAGTACGGAGGTCTGTAGCGGAGTTCTGGTAAGTCGGGTAGCCGTGTAGTACGGAGGTCTGTGGCGGAGTTCTGGTAAGTCGGGTAGCCGTGTAGTACGGAGGTCTGTGGCGGAGTTCCGGTAAGTCGGGTAGCCGTGTAGTACGGAGGTCTGTGGCGGAGTTCCGGTAAGTCGGGTAGCCGTGTAGTACGGAGGTCTGTGGTGGAGTTCTGGTAAGTCGGGTAGCCGTGTAGTAGGGAGGTCTGTGGCGGAGTTCTGGTAAGTCGGGTAGCGGTGTAGTACGGAGGTCTGTGGCGGAGTTCTGGTAAGTCGGGTAGCCGTGTAGTACGGAGGTCTGTGGCGGAGTTCTGGTAAGTCGGGTGGCCGTGTAGTACGGAGGTCTGTGGCGGAGTTCTGGTAAGTCGGGTAGCCGTGTAGTACGGAGGTCTGTGGCGGAGTTCTGGTAAGTCGGGTAGCCGTGTAGTACGGAGGTCTGTGGCGGAGTTCTGGTAAGTCGGGTAGCCGTGTAGTACGGAGGTCTGTGGCGGAGTTCTGGTAAGTCGGGTAGCCGTGTAGTACGGAGGTCTGTGGCGGAGTTCTGGTAAGTTGGGTAGCCGTGTAGTACGGAGGTCTGTGGCGGAGTTCTGGTAAGTCGGGTAGCCGTGTAGTACGGAGGTCTGTGGCGGAGTTCTGGTAAGTCGGGTAGCCGTGTAGTACGGAGGTCTGTGGCGGAGTTCTGGTAAGTCGGGTAGCCGTGTAGTACGGAGGTCTGTAGCGGAGTTCTGGTAAGTCGGGTAGCCGTGTAGTACGGAGGTCTGTAGCGGAGTTCTGGTAAGTCGGGTAGCCGTGTAGTACGGAGGTCTGTGGCGGAGTTCCGGTAAGTCGGGTAGCCGTGTAGTATGGAGGTCTGTGGCGGAGTTCTGGTAAGTCGGGTAGCCGTGTAGTACGGAGGTCTGTGGCGGAGTTCTGGTAAGTCGGGTAGCCGTGTAGTATGGAGGTCTGTGGCGGAGTTCTGGTAAGTCGGGTAGCCGTGTAGTACGGAGGTCTGTGGCGGAGTTCTGGTAAGTCGGGTAGCCGTGTAGTACGGAGGTCTGTGGTGGAGTTCTGGTAGGTCAGGTAGCCGTGTAGTACGGAGGTCTGTGGCGGAGTTCTGGTAAGTTGGGTAGCCGTGTAGTACGGAGGTCTGTGGCGGAGTTCTGGTAAGTCGGGTAGCCGTGTAGTACGGAGGTCTGTGGCGGAGTTCTGGTAAGTCGGGTAGCCGTGTAGTACGGAGGTCTGTGGCGGAGTTCCGGTAAGTTGGGTAGCCGTGTAGTACGGAGGTCTGTGGCGGAGTTCTGGTAGGTCGGGTAGCCGTGTAGTACGGAGGTCTGTGGCGGAGTTCTGGTAGGTCAGGTAGTCATGTAGTACGGAGGTCTGTGGCGGAGTTCTGGTAAGTCGGGTAGCCGTGTAGAATGGAGGTCTGTGGCGGAGTTCTGGTAGGTCGGGTATCCGTGTAGTACGGAGGTCTGTGGCGGAGTTCTGGTAAGTCGGATAGCCCTGTAGTACGGAGGTCTGTGGCGGAGTTCTGGTAAGTCGGGTAGCCGTGTAGTACGGAGGTCTGTGGCGGAGTTCTGGTACGTCGGGTAGCCGTGTAGTACGGAGGTCTGTGGCGGAGTTCTGGTAGGTCGGGTATCCGTGTAGTACAGAGGTCTGTGGCGGAGTTCTGGTAGGTCGGGTATCCGTGTAGTACGGAGGTCTGTGGCGGAGTTCTGGTAGGTCGGGTATCCGTGTAGTACGGAGGTCTGTGGCGGAGTTCTGGTAAGTCGGGTAGCCGTGTAGTACGGAGGTCTGTGGCGGAGTTCTGGTAAGTCGGGTAGCCGTGTAGTACGGAGGTCTGTGGCGGAGTTCTGGTAAGTCGGGTAGCCGTGTACTATGGAGGTCTGTGGCGGAGTTCTGGTAAGTCGGGTAGCCGTGAAGTATGGAGGTCTGTGGCGGAGTTCTGGTAAGTCGGGTAGCCGTGTAGTACGGAGGTCTGTGGCGGAGTTCTGGTAAGTCGGGTAGCCGTGTAGTACGGAGGTCTGTGGCGGAGTTCTGGTAAGTCGGGTAGCCGTGAAGTATGGAGGTCTGTGGCGGAGTTCTGGTAAGTCGGGTAGCCGTGTAGTACGGAGGTCTGTGGCGGAGTTCCGGTAAGTCGGGTAGCGGTGTAGTACGGAGGTCTGTGGCGGAGTTCTGGTAAGTCGGGTAGCGGTGTAGTACGGAGGTCTGTGGCGGAGTTCTGGTAAGTCGGGTAGCCGTGTAGTACGGAGGTCTGTGGCGGAGTTCTGGTAAGTCGGGTAGCCGTGTAGTACGGAGGTCTGTGGCGGAGTTCTGGTAAGTCGGGTAGCCGTGTAGTACGGAGGTCTGTGGCGGAGTTCTGGTAAGTCGGGTAGCCGTGTAGTACGGAGGTCTGTGGCGGAGTTCTGGTAAGTCGGGTAGCCGTGTAGTACGGAGGTCTGTGGCGGAGTTCCGGTAAGTCGGGTAGCCATGTAGTACGGAGGTCTGTAGCGGAGTTCTGGTAAGTCGGGTAGCCGTGTAGTACGGAGGTCTGTAGCGGAGTTCTGGTAAGTCGGGTAGCCGTGTAGTACGGAGGTCTGTGGCGGAGTTCCGGTAAGTCGGGTAGCCGTGTAGTACGGAGGTCTGTGGCGGAGTTCCGGTAAGTCGGGTAGCCGTGTAGTACGGAGGTCTGTGGCAGAGTTCTGGTAAGTCGGGTAGCCGTGTAGTACGGAGGTCTGTGGTGGAGTTCTGGTAAGTCGGGTAGCCGTGTAGTACGGAGGTCTGTGGCGGAGTTCTGGTAAGTCAGGTAGCCGTGTAGTACGGAGGTCTGTGGTGGAGTTCTGGTAAGTCGGGTAGCCGTGTAGTAGGGAGGTCTGTGGCGGAGTTCTGGTAAGTCGGGTAGCGGTGTAGTACGGAGGTCTGTGGCGGAGTTCTGGTAAGTCGGGTAGCCGTGTAGTACGGAGGTCTGTGGCGGAGTTCCGGTAAGTCGGGTAGGCGTGTAGTACGGAGGTCTGTGGCGGAGTTCTGGTAAGTCGGGTAGCCGTGTAGTACGGAGGTCTGTGGCGGAGTTCTGGTAAGTCGGGTAGCCGTGTAGTACAGAGGTCTGTGGCGGAGTTCTGGTAAGTCGGGTATCCGTGTAGTATGGAGGTCTGTGGCGGAGTTCTGGTAAGTCGGGTAGCCGTGTAGTACGGAGGTCTGTGGCGGAGTTCTGGTAAGTCAGGTAGCCGTGTAGTACGGAGGTCTGTGGCGGAGTTCTGGGCATCCGTCGTGGATTCAGGGAGGTCTTGATTCCTGACGTTATTTCTGCAGGACCTGTTTTCTAAGGTCTTCGATTGATAAGGCCTCATCTAGCTGATTCTGTAGGTCGCCATTACGGTGGGTATTTTGATCGGTTCTCCTAACCGTAGCGTCCAGCTTATTTTCGATGGTCTGGATGTGGCCTCCAAGCTTCCTAAATTCCTTCTTCAGCTCAGTCGTTATTTTCTTAGTGGCTTCCTCTAAGCCTTGCCGAATCATAGCGGAGAATTAGGCTAGGATAATCGGATCTCCAGAGTACATTGGCTGCGCTGATGGCGGCTTGGTCACAAGAAGCTCTGGATAAGCCTGTGGATTGCCCTGGTTGGACATTAGATCCCCCATGGCCGGTCTAATGAGGGGCCTGTTGAAAATAGAGACTTTCGGCCCACCAGGGATTCTCCCTCACAAGGGGTTGGCAGCATGTTAGGGGGTAAGGCTCACTCTGGTCTTATGAAGCTGCAGATTGCTGGTGATTCTCCTGGCTGGAGATGCAATGGGAGGGGCTGAAGCCGCCATATTGCTCGGGCCGGCTGTCGGCATGCGTGTCCTCCTTGGACGGCTGTGCCGCAGGCTCCCTTAGGCTAGGCTTTCACCATGTGAAGGACAGATCAGTGGAGAGGCCGGGTGGGTGAGAAGCCGAGGGGGTTCCCTGGCTGAGCTGGAATCGGGACGGAGCTGAGCTCTCACTCACTCTCCATGTAAATTTGCCCCCCTGCCGGCAATGGTTTTTACTTCCAAGCACATAATAAGTGATAAAATATCATTATTTATGAACTTTGATATGCTAAAGAAGCCCTAGTTGGACATTAACTTCAGTTCTTTGAACAGGCAATTTAGCAAATGCTTTGTCACCCTTTGATGGGTTCCTGAAGAGGTTTATGTTAGTATGGCCAACAAAACGGTAGGAAACCCAGCGCACGGAGAGGGGGAGGGGAACCCTGAAGTGTGGTACAGTCTGTATTAAACAGTTACCACTTGGAGGCGCTGTGTTCTTCTCCCCTTTATGTTGGTATGGCCACCTGGCTGGTGTAAGGACATAGGCCCGGGACACATTGTAAATTCTACCACCTCCTAGGAAGTCTTGTTATAGATCTTCCTGAGGGAATTTGACTTCACAGAGCGTAACCACGACTGGTGGCCTAAAACTGACCAGCGTCTTGAGCGCCACCCGTTGACTGAAAGTGGCAAAGTCTTAAGATATGTGAGTGGGAGTGTCTCTACCTGGATGGGTGGGAGTAAATGGGTAAAGGGCTGGGCAAGAGTATATAAAATAGGCAAGACACTCATTGGAATCCATGTATGTAGATTAGGGGCCAGACGCATGGATTAGGGGAGCGGCACACCTGTGTCCTGTATGGACGTGCTGCCACTGGTTGGGAGTGGAGTGCTTCTTTAACTACAACCTGGGCAGGTTCATCTCCAAGGGATCCTCTAACCTTCGCAGTGGATGTTCTGGAGACTCCATCAGACACGTTCAACCTGATCTATGTATTCCCTCCTCCGAAATCCTTCCAAACCTATGTCCCAGGATCAGGATGGAGGGCCAGCTGGTGGTCCTCATTGCACCAGACTAGCCCAGGAGGACTTGGGCACACTTGGACTACTGACCGACTCTCTATACTCCCTCCTGGATCATCTAGATTTTCTGTCCAGGGGGCTGGCGCACCTTCTGGCTTCTCGGCCACTGGATTTAATGGCTTGCCTGTTGATGGCCAGGTTTTGAAGGTCAGGATCAGATTCAGTTATTCCTACGCTATTGAAAGCTAAGAAATCAACTTCTCACAAGCCGACCAGCCCACCATAACACCTAATCCTGGGATGGAACTTGGCTTCGGACAATCTGGTCTCGGTTAGTGGTTGGCCTGGAGGGTCCTCAAGGCTCAATTTTTGGCCCTGGCCATTCTTTTCCATATACCGCCTTCCGCTCTTCTATTGTTGATCGCCTTGTGGAGGGTGTTGTTCACTTATCTCAACCTGGTTTTGTTTGTCCTTCAGAAGCCACCCTTTACCCTATCAGTGAGATCCACGTCTGCCCTCAGCAGGCTGCCTTTGTAATTATCATCTCTGGCAAGTCTTTAGTTAGCGGCCTTATCTGGTAGAGAGCCTTCTTCATGTTATATACCGATATGGTTGTACTGAGGCCCGAGGCTCTTCCTTCCCAAGGTGGTTTCTTTCTTTCATTATAACTAGGACTTTGTTCTGCCCTCACTGTTGTTCTCTAGAAGATTCCAGGGAAGTTTCTCTTCACTGTCTGGATGGGGTTCCTCAACTACAACTTCCTTTAGAAAATCCCATTAACTCCTGTCATTCCTGAGGGTCCCTATAGGGCAGTGATGGTGAACCTTGGCACCCCAGATGTTTTGGAACTACATTTCCCATGACGCTCTGGCACTCTGCAGGGTAGTGGAGCATCATGGGAAATGTAGTTCCAAAACATCTGGGGTGCCGAGGTTCGCCATCACTGCTATAGGGGATATCCTTCCTCTCATTCCACTAATACTAGGTGGAGAAGACAGGTCTTTGAGTCCATAGCCTAATTCCTCCCTTTGTAGGTCAAACTCTGCCAGGCCTGTTGGTGCTTCCCGGGCTTTTCATCATCCGCCGTCTTTTTCTCAGATTTGTAAGGTAGGCGGTAGGCAGGTGCAGTCCACCTTCTCCACTGCAGGGGGTGTTCTTCTGCAGCGGCATTGCAGTTGGAGGTAAACTCAAGAGAAACAAACATGGTTCCTTTATGGTTTCCTGTGTCACTGGGGAAGCCATCCAATCGGATGTTGCTGCCCCATGTGACCCTAGCAGACATCTTACATAAGGCAGAGCCTATTTAAGGCCGTGGCTTCCAGGCTTGGCACACATCGGGTAGAGTAGAGCTTGAATTAATGTCAGGTAAAGGAGGAAAAACATAGAGATGGCATTCTGCTCCTCTCTACAGACACGGTCAGTTCAGCTGAATCCCACTCTCGGCATGTTGTTGGGCCTGTGAGTGTTCCCGGTTGGGCCGTCTTCCCACCGGGTTATTTGTGATCTGTGTGTTATTGCCACTGCACCATGCTGCACCCACCTTCAACACCTCTGGTCTTCTGTTCACAGGTTGGGTAAGTTTCACCAGGTGGGTGTTCAGGACTTCTGATGCCAGTATGAGGTGGAAGGTGCTCCCAGATCTTCAATCCATTTCTAATGTGGACCCGTTGGCTTTGCTGCGTTGCCCGTTCTTCAGTTCTATTTCCTTTGGATGTTGTGTGGACTAGGATTGTGTCCGGTGATATACAACTGAGGAAATAGCAGATTTGTCTGCCGATGTCCAATCACCTGAAGGTAGCTCCATAACTCGCAGTCTATAAGACTTGTGTCCTGTGATGTGCTCCAGGGAAAGGGTTTTATAGGCACAGAAGTAATCCACTTATATTTATTTTGGTGTTTATTACAAGAACTTTGCTATATATTGCTGACAATTTACACAGCGCTTAGCATACTGTGCATTCACACCAATCCCGCCCCCAAGGAGCTTACAATGTTTTGGCTAGAGTTTGGTCTATGCTGGCCACAAAACTGATTGTACAGCTGTACCCCCTTCTTCCTGTCCCAGGAGATGTACCCCCTTCTTCCCTTCCCAGGAGATGTACCCCCTTCTTCCCTTCCCAGGAGATGTGCCCCCTTCTTCCCTTCCCTGGAGATGTACCCCCTTCTTCCTGTCCCAGGAGATGTACCCCCTTCTTCCCTTCCCAGGAGATGTACCCCCTTCTTCCTGTCCCAGGAGATGTACCCCCTTCTTCCCTTCCCAGGAGATGTACCCCCTTCTTCCCTTCCCTGGAGATGTACCCCCTTCTTCCCTTCCCAGGAGATGTACCCCCTTCTTCCCTTCCCTGGAGATGTACCCCCTTCTTCCCTTCCCAGGAGATGTACCCCCTTCTTCCCTTCCCTGGAGATGTACCCCCTTCTTCCCTTCCCAGGAGATGTACCCCCCTTCTTCCCTTCCCTGAAGATGTACCCCCTTCTTCCCTTCCCAGGAGATGTACCCCCTTCTTCCCTTCCCTGGAGATGTACCCCCTTCTTCCCTTCCCTGGAGATGTACCCCCTTCTTCCCTTCCCAGGAGATGTACCCCCTTCTTCCCTTCTCTGGAGATGTACCCCCTTCTTCCCTTCCCAGGAGATGTACCCCCTTCTTCCCTTCCCTGGAGATGTACCCCCTTCTTCCCTTCCCAGGAGATGTACCCCCTTCTTCCCTTCCCAGGAGATGTACCCCCTTCTTCCCTTCCCTGGAGATGTACCCCCTTCTTCCCTTCCCAGGAGATGTACCCCCTTCTTCCCTTCCCTGGAGATGTACCCCCTTCTTCCCTTCCCAGGAGATGTACCCCCTTCTTCCCTTCCCTGGAGATGTACCCCCTTCTTCCCTTCCCTGGAGATGTACCCCCTTCTTCCCTTCCCTGGAGATGTACCCCCTTCTTCCCTTCCCAGGAGATGTACCCCCTTCTTCCCTTCTCTGGAGATGTACCCCCTTCTTCCCTTCCCTGGAGATGTACCCCCTTCTTCCCTTCCCTGGAGATGCACCCCCTTCTTCCCTTCCATGGAGATGCACCCCCTTCTTCCCTTCCCTGGAGATGTACCCCCTTCTTCCCTTCCCTGGAGATGTACCCCCTTCTTCCCTTCCCTGGAGATGTACCCCCTTCTTCCCTTCCCTGGAGATGCACCCCCTTCTTCCCTTCCCTGGAGATGCACCCCCTTCTTACCTTCCATGGAGATGTACCCCCTTCTTCCCTTCCATGGAGATGTGCCCCCTTCTTCCCTTCCCTGGAGATGTGCCCCCTTCTTCCCTTCCCAGGAGATGTGCCCCCTTCTTCCCTTCCCAGGAGATGTACCCCCTTCTTCCCTTCCCTGGAGATGTACCCCCTTCTTCCCTTCCCTGGAGATGCACCCCCTTCTTACCTTCCATGGAGATGTACCCCCTTCTTCCCTTCCATGGAGATGTACCCCCTTCTTCCCTTCCCTGGAGATGTGCCCCCTTCTTCCCTTCCCAGGAGATGTGCCCCCTTCTTCCCTTCCCTGGAGATGTACCCCCTTCTTCCCTTCCCTGGAGATGTACCCCCTTCTTCCCTTCCCTGGAGATGTACCCCCTTCTTCCCTTCCCTGGAGATGCACCCCCTTCTTCCCTTCCCTGGAGATGTACCCCCTTCTTCCCTTCCCTGGAGATGTACCCCCTTCTTCCCTTCCCAGGAGATGTGCCCCCTTCTTCCCTTCCCTGGAGATGTACCCCCTTCTTCCCTTCCCAGAAGATGTACCCCCTTCTTCCCTTCCCAGGAGATGTACCCCCTTCTTCCCTTCCCAGGAGATGTACCCCCTTCTTCCCTTCCCTGGAGATGTACCCCCTTCTTCCCTTCCCAGGAGATGTACCCCCTTCTTCCCTTCCCTGGAGATGTACCCCCTTCTTCCCTTCCCAGGAGATGTACCCCCTTCTTCCCTTCCCTGGAGATGTACCCCCTTCTTCCCTTCCCAGGAGATGTACCCCCTTCTTCCCTTCCCTGGAGATGTACCCCCTTCTTCCCTTCTCTGGAGATGTACCCCCTTCTTCCCTTCCCTGGAGATGTACCCCCTTCTTCCCTTCCCTGGAGATGCACCCCCTTCTTCCCTTCCATGGAGATGTACCCCCTTCTTCCCTTCCCTGGAGATGCACCCCCTTCTTACCTTCCATGGAGATTTACCCCCTTCTTCCCTTCCCTGGAGATGTACCCCCTTCTTCCCTTCCCTGGAGATGCACCCCCTTCTTCCCTTCCATGGAGATGTACCCCCTTCTTCCCTTCCCAGGAGATGTACCCCCTTCTTCCCTTCCCTGGAGATGTACCCCCTTCTTCCCTTCCCTGGAGATGCACCCCCTTCTTACCTTCCATGGAGATTTACCCCCTTCTTCCCTTCCCTGGAGATGTACCCCCTTCTTCCCTTCCCTGGAGATGTACCCCCTTCTTCCCTTCCCTGGAGATGTACCCCCTTCTTCCCTTCCCTGGAGATGTACCCCCTTCTTCCCTTCCCTGGAGATGTGCCCCCTTCTTCCCTTCCCAGGAGATGTACCCCCTTCTTCCCTTCCCAGGAGATGTGCCCCCTTCTTCCCTTCCCTGGAGATGCACCCCCTTCTTCCCTTCCATGGAGATGTACCCCCTTCTTCCCTTCCCAGGAGATGTACCCCCTTCTTCCCTTCCCTGGAGATGTACCCCCTTCTTCCCTTCCCAGGAGATGTACCCCCTTCTTCCCTTCCCTGGAGATGTACCCCCTTCTTCCCTTCCCAGGAGATGTACCCCCTTCTTCCCTTCCCTGGAGATGTACCCCCTTCTTCCCTTCCCAGGAGATGTACCCCCCTTCTTCCCTTCCCTGAAGATGTACCCCCTTCTTCCCTTCCCAGGAGATGTACCCCCTTCTTCCCTTCCCTGGAGATGTACCCCCTTCTTCCCTTCCCTGGAGATGTACCCCTTCTTCCCTTCCCAGGAGATGTACCCCCTTCTTCCCTTCTCTGGAGATGTACCCCCTTCTTCCCTTCCCAGGAGATGTACCCCCTTCTTCCCTTCCCTGGAGATGTACCCCCTTCTTCCCTTCCCAGGAGATGTACCCCCTTCTTCCCTTCCCAGGAGATGTACCCCCTTCTTCCCTTCCCTGGAGATGTACCCCCTTCTTCCCTTCCCAGGAGATGTACCCCCTTCTTCCCTTCCCTGGAGATGTACCCCCTTCTTCCTTCCCAGGAGATGTACCCCCTTCTTCCCTTCCCTGGAGATGTACCCCCTTCTTCCCTTCCCTGGAGATGTACCCCCTTCTTCCCTTCCCTGGAGATGTACCCCCTTCTTCCCTTCCCAGGAGATGTACCCCCTTCTTCCCTTCTCTGGAGATGTACCCCCTTCTTCCCTTCCCTGGAGATGTACCCCCTTCTTCCCTTCCCTGGAGATGCACCCCCTTCTTCCCTTCCATGGAGATGTACCCCCTTCTTCCCTTCCCTGGAGATGTACCCCCTTCTTCCCTTCCCTGGAGATGTACCCCCTTCTTCCCTTCCCTGGAGATGTACCCCCTTCTTCCCTTCCCTGGAGATGCACCCCCTTCTTCCCTTCCCTGGAGATGCACCCCCTTCTTACCTTCCATGGAGATGTACCCCCTTCTTCCTTCCATGGAGATGTACCCCCTTCTTCCCTTCCCTGGAGATGTGCCCCCTTCTTCCCTTCCCCAGGAGATGTGCCCCCTTCTTCCCTTCCCAGGAGATGTACCCCCTTCTTCCCTTCCCTGGAGATGTACCCCCTTCTTCCCTTCCCTGGAGATGCACCCCCTTCTTACCTTCCATGGAGATGTACCCCCTTCTTCCCTTCCATGGAGATGTACCCCCTTCTTCCCTTCCCTGGAGATGTGCCCCCTTCTTCCCTTCCCAGGAGATGTGCCCCCTTCTTCCCTTCCCAGGAGATGTACCCCCTTCTTCCCTTCCCTGGAGATGTACCCCCTTCTTCCCTTCCCTGGAGATGTACCCCCTTCTTCCCTTCCCTGGAGATGCACCCCCTTCTTCCCTTCCATGGAGATGTACCCCCTTCTTCCCTTCCCAGGAGATGTACCCCCCTTCTTCCCTTCCCTGGAGATGTACCCCCTTCTTCCCTTCCCTGGAGATGTACCCCCTTCTTCCCTTCCCTGGAGATGCACCCCCTTCTCCTTCCCTGGAGATGTACCCCCTTCTTCCCTTCCCTGGAGATGTACCCCTTCTTCCCTTCCCAGGAGATGTGCCCCCTTCTTCCCTTCCCTGGAGATGTACCCCCTTCTTCCCTTCCCTGGAGATGTACCCCCTTCTTCCCTTCCCAGAAGATGTACCCCCTTCTTCCCTTCCCAGGAGATGTACCCCCTTCTTCCCTTCCCAGGAGATGTACCCCTTCTTCCCTTCCCTGGAGATGTACCCCCTTCTTCCCTTCCCAGGAGATGTACCCCCTTCTTCCCTTCCCTGGAGATGTACCCCCTTCTTCCCTTCCCAGGAGATGTACCCCCTTCTTCCCTTCCCTGGAGATGTACCCCCTTCTTCCCTTCCCAGGAGATGTACCCCCTTCTTCCCTTCCCTGGAGATGTACCCCCTTCTTCCCTTCCCTGGAGATGTACCCCCTTCTTCCCTTCCCAGGAGATGTACCCCCTTCTTCCCTTCTCTGGAGATGTACCCCCTTCTTCCCTTCCCAGGAGATGTACCCCTACCACCTTCTCCCTTCCCAGGAGATGTACCCCCTTCTTCCCTTCCCTGGAGATGTACCCCCTTCTTCCCTTCCCTGGAGATGCACCCCCTTCTTACCTTCCATGGAGATGTACCCCCTTCTTCCTTCCATGGAGATGTACCCCCTTCTTCCCTTCCCTGGAGATGTGCCCCCTTCTTCCCTTCCCAGGAGATGTGCCCCCTTCTTCCCTTCCCTGGAGATGTACCCCCTTCTTCCCTTCCCTGGAGATGTACCCCCTTCTTCCCTTCCCTGGAGATGTACCCCCTTCTTCCCTTCCCTGGAGATGCACCCCCTTCTTCCCTTCCCTGGAGATGTACCCCCTTCTTCCCTTCCCTGGAGATGTACCCCCTTCTTCCCTTCCCAGGAGATGTGCCCCCTTCTTCCCTTCCCTGGAGATGTACCCCCTTCTTCCCTTCCCAGAAGATGTACCCCCTTCTTCCCTTCCCAGGAGATGTACCCCCTTCTTCCCTTCCCAGGAGATGTACCCCCTTCTTGCCTTCCCTGAGATGTACCCCCTTCTTCCCTTCCCAGGAGATGTACCCCCTTCTTCCCTTCCCTGGAGATGTACCCCCTTCTTCCCTTCCCTGGAGATGTACCCCCTTCTTCCCTTCCCAGGAGATGTACCCCCTTCTTCCCTTCTCTGGAGATGTACCCCCTTCTTCCCTTCCCTGGAGATGTACCCCTTCTTCCCTTCCCTGGAGATGCACCCCCTTCTTCCCTTCCATGGAGATGTACCCCCTTCTTCCCTTCCCTGGAGATGCACCCCCTTCTTACCTTCCATGGAGATTTACCCCCTTCTTCCCTTCCCTGGAGATGTACCCCCTTCTTCCCTTCCCTGGAGATGTACCCCCTTCTTCCCTTCCCTGGAGATGCACCCCCTTCTTCCCTTCCATGGAGATGTACCCCCTTCTTCCCTTCCAGGAGATGTACCCCCTTCTTCCCTTCCCTGGAGATGTACCCCCTTCTTCCCTTCCCTGGAGATGCACCCCCTTCTTACCTTCCATGGAGATTTACCCCCTTCTTCCCTTCCCTGGAGATGTACCCCCTTCTTCCCTTCCCTGGAGATGTACCCCCTTCTTCCCTTCCCTGGAGATGTACCCCCTTCTTCCCTTCCCTGGAGATGTACCCCCTTCTTCCCTTCCCTGGAGATGTGCCCCCTTCTTCCCTTCCCAGGAGATGTACCCCCTTCTTCCCTTCCCAGGAGATGTGCCCCCTTCTTCCCTTCCCTGGAGATGCGCCCCCTTCTTCCCTTCCATGGAGATGTACCCCTTCTTCCCCTTCCCAGGAGATGTACCCCCTTCTTTCCCTTCCCTGGAGATGTACCCCCTCCTTTCTGCCCCAGGAGACATACCCCCCTTCTTTCTGCCCCAGGAGATGTACCCCCTTCTTTCTGCTTCAGATAGTACCCCCTCCTCCCCTCCCCAGGATATGTACCCCCTTTTTTCCCTTTCCAGGAGATGTACCCTCTTCTTCCCTCCCAGGATATGACCCCTTTCTTTCTGCTGCATATGTACCCCCTTCTTCCTTCCCCCCAGAGGTGTACCCCCCTTCTTTCTGCTCCAGGAAATGTACCCCTGTCTTCCTTTCCCAAGAGGTGCACCCCCTTCTATCCCCAAGATATGTACCCCCTTCTTCTTTCCTCCCCAGGAGATGTCCCCTTTCTTTTTCCTGGGTGATCTACAGTATCTGACAAAAGTAAGTACACCCTCAGTGACATTTCTTCTCTCTTTTCATGTGACAACACTGAAGGAATGACACTTGTCTACAATGTAAAGTAGTGAGTGTACAGCTTGTATAACAGTGTAAATTTCCTGTCCCCTCAAAATAACTCAACACACAGCCATTATTTTCCAGCACTGCCTTCACCCTCTTGGGCATGGAGGTCACCAGAGCTTCACAGGTCACCACTGGAGTCCTCTTCCCCTCCTCCATGATGACATCACAGAGCTGGTGGATGTTGGAGACCTTCCCCTCCTCCACCTTCCGTTTGTGGATGTCCCACAGATGAGAAGAGGCTTCCTTCTGGGACGACAGCCATGCAGACCAATTTGATGCAGTGTGCGGCGTATGGTCTGATCACTGACAGGGCCGACCCCTCCACCCCTACAACCTCTGCAGCAATGCTGGCAGCACTCATACGTCTATTTCCCAAAGAAAACAACTAAGTGAAAATGTCCAACTTGGGCCCAATTAGCCATTTTCCTTCCCCGGTGTCATGTGACTCATTAGTGTTACAAGGTCTCAGGTGTGTTAAATTACGTGTTATCGCTCTCACTCTCTCATACGGGTCACTGGAAGTACAACATGGCACCTCATGGCAAAGAACTCTCTGAGGATCTGAAGATAAGAATTGTTGCTCTACATAAAGATGGCCTAGGCTATAAGAAGATTGCCAAGACCCTGAAACTGATCTGCAGCACGGTGGCCAAGACCATACAGCGGTATAACAGGACAGGTTCCCCTCAGAACAGGCCTCGCCATGGTCCACCAAAGGAGTTGAGGTCACGTGCTCAGCGTCATATCCAGAGGTTGTCTTTGGGAAATAGACGTATGAGTGCTGCCAGCATTGCTGCAGAGGTTGTAGGGGGGGGGGGGGTCAGCCTGTCAGTGCTCCAGACCATACGCCGCACACTGCATCAAATTCGTCTGCATGGCTGTCATCCCAGAAGGAAGCCTCTTCTCATCTGTGGGACATCCGCAAACGGAAGGTGGAGAAGCGCAAGGTCTCCTATTTTGAGGGGACAGGAAATTTACACTGTTATACAAGCTGTACACTCACTACTTTACATTGTAGACAAGTGTCATTTCTTCAGTGTTGTCACATGAAAAGAGAGAAGGAATGTCACTGAGGGGTGTACTTACTTTTGTTAGATACTGTATATATACTATATACCCCGTTTGGGGATGTTATTACAGTCTTTCAGTTTCACTTACCTGGAACTTTCTATATGGCGCAATCGGCAAGTCTGGACTTGTCCCTGGAAACCCCGGGGAACCCCGCTGTGGAGATCAGATTATAACTCTACCAACCCCAGATCAATCCCCCCTACAAATACAATCCCCCCATACACATACAATCAGGGGTCCAACCATTGGAACTCCATGGGGAGATGTACTAAAACTGGAGCGCACCAAATCTGGGACAGCTGTGCATGGCGGCCAATCAGCTTCTAACTTCAGTTTGTTCAATGAAGCTTTGACAATAAAACCCGGATGCTGATTGGTTTCTATGCAGATCTGCACCAGATTGTGTGTGTGTGCTCCGGCTGGATCAATTCTACCCATGGGGTTCCAATGGTTAGACCCCTGATTGTATGTGTATGGGGGAGATTGTATGGGGGGGGGGATTGTATGTGTAATGGGTGGGGGGTGTTGTATGTGTGTGTGTGTGTGTGTGTGTGGGGGGGGGGGGTTGTATGTGTAATGGGGGGGTGTTGTATGTTGTGTGTGTGTGGGGGGGGGTGTTGTATGTGTGTGTGGGGTGGGGGGGGGGGGTTGTATGTGTAATGGGGGGGGTGTTGTATGTGTGTGTGGGGGGGGGGGTTGTATGTGTGTGTGTGGGGGGGGGGGGGGGGGGGTGTATGTGTGTGTGTGGGGGGGGTGTATGTGTAATGGGGGGGGGGGGTGTGTATTGTGTGTGTGGGGGGGGGTGTATGTGTGGTGTGTGGGGGGGGGGTTGTATGTGTATGGGGGGGGGTGTGTATGTGTGTGTGTGGGGGGGGGTGTATGTGTGTGTGTGGGGGGGGGTTGTATGTGTAATGGGGGGGGGGGTGTTGTATGTGTGTGTGTGGGGGGGGGGTGTATGTGTGTGTGTGGGGGGGGGTTGTATGTGTAATGGGGGGGGGTGTTGTATGTGTGTGTGTGGGGGGGGGTGTATGTGTATGGGGGCATCGATCTGGTGATAGAAGGGTTACAATCTGATGTCTGTAGTAGTTGTGATGGAGGAGGTAGAAGATGATTGGTTGGGATTGGGGGAGTTATTGATATTATTGATCCCCTCAGATCTCTATAATGTGGAATTCTGAATATAAAAGAAGCAGAAATCCTGTAGC
>NW_027507767.1:307500-318995 GCF_037356315.1 Lithobates pipiens | reverse complement strand
AAAAAAAGAGTGAAATAGATTTATATACATTGTGAGCTTTGTTTCTTCAATAAAGTTATATTTTTGATAAAATGAAGTAGTTTGTTATTTAATTTACATTATAAAATCCTGTGTAATCTTTTGGGTCCTATATAATGAGTTTATAAATAGATACTGATCATAATTTTAATTATTTCATTATTTAAAGTTCTAAATCATCGTTAACACTATATGTTGTTAAATTGTGATTCGTTTGATAATCAAAATTATTGAAAATTATATTATTCACAAAATTTAATAATTTTTAATGGGTGATAGCTTATATTGTTATTTTTTAAAAAAAATTTTTTTATTTAGCAATATAAAAAAAAAACCTTAACTATGTTTGAATTTTGTTTTTTTGTACTAATTATTATGTCTTCCATAGACATGCCAAATTGTTTTGCAAAAATTTGCTGCAACAACAATGCTGGCAGAAAAAACCAACGGCAGCCTTCGATTTTTCACCTTCCCATACGAAGCGAACCAAATTAGAATCTGGCTGGAAAATGCCGGTATGGAGACCAACATGATTGATGAATTTATCCCACTGATCAAAAAAGACTTGCGTGGAAACCAGTACAGGATGTGTTCTGAACATTTCAGCACAGATTCTTTCATCGGTTAAGGCAATCGTCAAAAACTTAAAATTGACGCTGTGCCGACAATTTTTATTTTGGAGGACACAGCATCATCAACACCTAACAGATTGGCAAACCAAACTGGACAAAATCAAACAAAAATCGTTTAGCATCCAAGACCCTTCTACGTCAACAACTGAGACGCCCACAATCTGCAAATGTCACCTTCCCAAAGTGCAAAAGAATGATGCAGGCACACAGACTGACACTGTTGACTTTGCTTTTTCACAATCTGAAGAAAGTTATATAAAACTAGCCAGTGAAAGAGTGTCAAGTTTGGATCATCCTATTGCATGTCGGAAGAAGCTTTGCCCATACCTTTAGAGGGTTCTACACCGATACATGATGTACGTCCATTAGAATCTGACTCTTCTATTGTATTTTCTCCCTCTACTAGTGTCACACCTTATTTAGACTCCACTAACAAGAGGGCTCGTTTGATATCTGACGATGAGAGTCCCCAAAACAGACCAAAACGTAGATTAAACTATTACGATGACCCTAGTTTCCACTTATCCGATTGTGACACACCTCTAAAAGCTGACCTGAGTTTATGTGACAGTCTAGAAGAAACCGAGCCCGATAACACTCTTCCTTATCCGTTAAATTTGGTCAAAGAGAAAAAATTCATTATATTTGAAAGCAAACTTGATCTGTTATTGTATAAAATGAGTTGTCCGAATCATGATTGTTTATCGCACATTGTAAAAATTGAAAAAAATAAAATTGGAACAATGTTGTTGGTCTTTTCCACATGTTCTGCTAGCCATAGATTAAAGCTGTGGGAAAGCCAACCGAAAATAAAAAGTTATCCTGCTGGGAATATTTTGCTGGCAGGATCTATTTGTTTAAGCGGTGGAAGTTACACAAAAATCAGAGAATTATTTGATTTTTGTGGAATCGAAATTTTTGGCAAATCTTCATATAATTTGGCACAAAGTAATTATATTTTCAAAACGATTGATTACTGTTGGCAAGAAAACCATGCAAATGTAATGAATTAATTGGCAAAAAACCATTGTGTCTTGTGGGTGATGGTCAGTGCGATAGTCCTGGTTTTTCCGCAAAATACTCTACATACACTTTCATGGATCTCTTTAGCAAAAAAATTGTGGATTATGAGTTGGTGCAGGTATCTCAAACAACTTCATCAGTTGCTATGGAAAAATTCGGTTTTACCAAATGTTTAGATCGCTTAATAGACCAAAAATTAGATATTCAATTCGTTAGAACAGATCGACACACCGGTATACAAAAATTATTAACAACGGAAAAGTACCAAAATATTAATCATCAATTCGACATCTGGCATTATGTGAAAAATTTAAAACGTAAACTTATGCAAATTTTCAAAAAAAAAATGTATCGACCAATTCAGCCGTGGATTCGAGCCATATTGACACATTTCTATTGGTGTAGTCGAGATTGTAATGGAAGCGGGGAACGTTTTAAACTTCTGTGGGAATCTCTACTACATCATGTAGTAAATGTACATGTATGGAAAATTGGAGATACAGAGCACAAATGCCAACATGATGAGATCGATGTGCATTCTCCGACTGTTCCTTGGCTAACCATACACACACCTGCATTTCACGCATTATCCTCAAATGTTTTGGACCCTCAGTTGGCAAAGGACATGAAACATCTCACTTTTTTTTGTCAGACTGGGGTCATCGAAACGTATCACAGCATAATTTTAAAGTATAGGCCCAAAAGAATCCATTTTAAAATGGATTCAATGGATGCAAGAACTAAATTGGCGGCATTATGCCACGATCACAATGTGATACGTAAACCCGCTCTGACAAAAAAAAGGATGCAAGTGGTGATGATATTTTTGTGGAAAGGAAAAACCTGGAATTTCCATGTGGACGGAAAAAATTGATTGTTCGCAATGTATTTGAGAAGATGAACACTGACCACACTTTTGTAATGCTTGCAAACATGATTTCGATCATCGAGGGCACAATACATAGTTCTTGGACATCAAAAAATCTTCTGATGCCCAAAAACATAGCGCCCGTTGAGAGGCCGGAAACAAGTGCGGCGGTGCTTGAGCATATGACACGCTTTCCAACAGGTGTAAAATGAACTTTTAAAGTGTGTCATATCTTAACCCCCCTGACGGTATTCCCGAATCTGGCTCGGGGTGGAATTTTTATACCAAGAGCGGTAACCCCGAGCCAGACTCGGGACTGCATCGCTGGATCCAGGAGGAGGTTTACTTACCTTCTCCCTCGGATCCAGCGTTGTCTCCCCGCTGTACGAGCGAGCCGTGTCTCGCTCGATCTATCACGGAGCCGATCTCCGTGCCCTGCGAGCGTTACGACGCACGGGGACGGAGATCGGCGCCAAATTCAAAAAGTGAAACAGACAGTATACATAAAGTATAATGTAATCTTACAGATTACATTGCTGTATGTAAATATTTCACATCCCCTTTGTCCCTAGTGGTCTGCCCAGTGTCCTGCATGCAGTTTTATATAATAAAAACTTTTCTTTATGCCAGGAAACTGGAGATTGTCCATAGCAACCAAACTGTCATTTTACATCAAAAATGGTTTTAGACCAGCTAGAAAACAGCGATAATAAATTGTAATCATTCGCAGAATTGAGCGATAGCGATTTGTGGGGAGATCCGTCATCAAATACTGAAAAGTAATGACAGTGACAATTCTGCAACTGAGCAAATTTCAGTGTTTTTGATTTGATTATATTATTAAATAATTTTTATTATTGTTATATTATTATTTGGTACAATTATTTATAGTTATTTATTATATTATAATTTATGATTTCATTTTTCAAACTTTATCATACCCGGGATGTCTGCTAGACTCTGGTTTGGACAGATTTAAGTGAGTTATTCCTAAGAATTACAGGACTACAATACAAAACGCCAAATTTTCATGCAAAAATAATGGTACCGCTTTTAGCACCTAAAATCCGAAATAATCGTACCGCCAGGGAGGTTAAAGATTGAATTGACCTTGCTATATATGGCACTTTCCAAGGCACTACAAAACTTTAAAATTGCAAATTTGTTTGATTGTTTCATGTTGACTTGTTATGGTCTGTTGTCTATTCTTTTTTTCACCGAATTGTATTAAATTTTTTTATATAGAGATAAGTTTGTTGCATCTGTTGTTTTAGGTAGTGCATACTCTTATCGTACCCATTGAATTAATTAATAACTTTGATCATGTTATAAATAATACAAATAACTCATTAGCATAAATTTAATTTTGTAATTTCTATATTTTATTAAAAACATTGCAAACTAAAATAAACTGCTAACATTAATAATATATTGAATCAAAAACTGAAAAAAAGGTCAACTGTGAAAACTAAAAAAAGGAATTTAGTGAAACGCCATTACCGATGCGTCGTAGTCTTTGGAGTAAAGAAATCCAACATAATTCCCATTTGGATCAGGAAAGGTCTGACGCACTACTTTCACTGCGCACGATGGGATGACCCTACGATTCCCCTTCCCTAAAAAAATGTAGATCCATGCAATAAAAGCACGATATGCTGTTTTGCGTAATCTCCTGAAATAAAACATTTATTTTATTTAAATCAAACATATAACTTTAATAAAACTTTAAATTTAAAAAAAATTCATTTAAAACGATGGGTAGTCTCATGTAATAATATTAACAAATTCACTGACCTATTGTTGTCGGCATCGACAACAGGACGTTCCTCTAAATACAACATTGTAAACATGAGTCTGACGTGCTCCTCTGTTGCGATTTGAGACGAGAACATATCTGCCTCTGTTATGCATTTCCTTCCCTCTGGTATGCATCCGTCTACCTCGTCTGTTTCCCGGCAACAAACTGATTCCACCTGGGTAGCCATTGGTATACAGCATTGACACTGACACCAGTCTATGTTGCCTATTCTGTCATCGGCAGTTTCTTGATTTCCTGATGCGGATGACGCAACACTCGACGAAGTAACCGTTGGATTCACTGGGAAGGCACGGTCAATGTCTCGTGCGGGATACCTTGCTAACAGCTGTTGGACTATTATCTTGCGCTAAAATCAAAACATTGAATAGATAATTTAAAAATTTTATTTAAATCTAAAAATATTTGGATTAATTATCAATAAATAAAACTAAAATTGGAGTTCTCTTCTAAAAAAAAAAATTTTGGATTTAAAAAAAATAAATAAAAAAAAATTGAGGTAAGCTGATAGTTCTAATAGACATTTTTCTATAATAGAATGTTTGTAAAACAAAATTTGCTTGATGTATTCTTCAGTCAATATATATGGATATATAATTACATATTTTCTTTTATCGATTTGAAAAGAGTTACTTTGCATTGCAATAAAAATATACACAAGATAAAAATTAGATTTCAAAATACTAAAGAGAATGAGACATACAAATGCTTGTGCATAAAGTCTAACATGCGCTAATTAGACTCCTCCCCCCCTACAGTTGAACAATTGGCATCTTCCACAGGTGTTGTAGGGGTGTAAAAAAAACTGTATTATACAGCTATGTGCACCCACTTCAGACATTGAGCGCCACTTATTCTGCGTGTATATACGACAGTTTGTAAGGGTTTGTCCAGTGTCAGCAGGGCAAAACACGTATGCCGCAGACACTGTGTAACATCCTTATTGCGCAGTGCATCGAGCATCACCGGTGGTGAACCGTGAAGTTAAGGCGCAAGGCTTACATTCATGATTCCCATCCTGAAGATGTTGGCATCAGCACCGGAGAGACAATCGAGAGATTGGCATAAGGTGTTGATCTTGATCGCACACCGGTCGGCTAACTATTTTTTTGATAATTCATAAGCTGTAGTATCTAAAGCCGAAGAATTTAAAGCGTGAGTCTTGCGGTTTTTTTGTAATTTTTATAAGCCAGCAGCTACAAATAATGCAGCTGCTGAGTTTTATAATATAAGACAAGTATTTGGCGCAAATCAAAGATATTAGGTTCCCACTTGAAAAAAAGGAGTCTATAAGGTTACATATGGTGAGTGCAGGGAATGCACTACTTTGTCCAGACCAAAAAAAGGAGGGAATAAATGTTCTTTAGTTCATGGAGAGGGGGAGGGGAAAAGGGATGGGGAGGGGGGGGATGGAATCCGCATGCAGGGCTGCCACCTTAAAAGAGCTGAAACTTGAGCTCCTGGATTGCTGTAGATAAAGGAGAAAAAGGAGAGAAAGGGGCGCCTCTGGGTGCAGATTTTTTTAAAAGGTTTTATTTTTCAGTGTAAAAAACATAAAATTTTGCACTCACATTTAGTAGGCAAAAAGTAAGCATTAAACACCAGGGGTCATCTGGTATATCTGATTTTTGGGACGTCAGCCAGTGGTCCGGTCCACATCTGTCATCTCATCGCGTTGTTCCTGTTCCTCTCACATGCTGTCCACTGCAGGTGTTTTGTATGAAGCAGCCGGCTTGTGGTGGACACGAGATGTGCGGTCTTCAAAACGAGGCTTGGGAGGCAGAGACGACCAGGGCGCGGGGCTGTGACGTCAGCGGGTATGCGACGCGTTTCTTGAGCGTGCGGGTCGAGATTGTCGGACGACCGCGCTCTTTCATCAGGCAGAATCAGAAAAAAATGCAGGGGACTCAGGATATAAATAGGGGCAGGCTAAGGGCAGTGGGCGGGGCTACAATCGAGTATGAGAAGGAAAACAATGAGTAATGAGGGGAGAGGGAAGTGGGATGAGTAATGAGGGGAGAGGGAAGTGGGAGAGAGAGGGAGCTGGAGCGGCTTAGTATAAGGAGGAAGTCAACGTCTATGGTGAAATCTTATGTACATATCGGTAAAGATATCTATGGGATAAAATCCTATTTGGAAAAAATCAAAGAATGGATGGAAGAATGAGTAAACAAAGGGGGATGGAAGGAAGATAAAAAATTTATATTAAAAATGGGTAAAAAGGCTTAAAAAACTTAGAAAGGAAGGTAAAAAGAGAGGAGCATACATGGAGTGTATAGATATAATTATATTGGAGATTGGACGTGCAGGACATATGTGTTATAAGGGAATAAAAATAAAAAATAGTGTATGTGTATAGACACATACACACATACACGTGTAGATCCGTACGCTTATCAGTGTTTTAATGTGATTAATAATGTTATTCTAAGCGTATTGTATACAATAAAATGAGAATTAAAAAACAGAAGTATAATCAGAAAAGCACACATATATGCCTACATGGACACATGTGTGTATGTGTGTGAGCACATACATGAGTGTGGGGCGCGGAGATAGGAAAAAAAGGGGTACGAGGGAGTGGATTACGGGGCGGGGGGGGGGGGGGGGGGGGAAATAAAAATGGGGGGGAGGGGGAAAGGGAAAAAAAAATAAAAAGGGGGGGGGGGAGGGGGGAAAAAAGGGGGGGAAAAAAGGGAAAGGGAGAGGGAGGGGGGGCCTGGGGAGAGGGGGGGGGGGGGGGCAGCAAAAAGAGGGGGGGTGGACGGGGGGGGGGAGTATTACACAAATACAAAATCATAACAATAATTTTCTAAAAGAAATGCATGGGTACATATACAAGCCAATATCAGTGCATGATTCTTTGCAAGGAGAAGACAGAGTATAATCGCTTGAGAGATGCAGTAACGTTGGAAACAATATGTATACTAATATATTTTCCATAAATATCGGTAGCTAGAGCAAGCGGATAGATTGAGAGGATATCTATATAGATAGAAGGATATTTTTTTTGTGGAATCATGTTGTATGATAGAGACCGCACTATGGACAAGGGGTGTCTGGTATGGGGCAGTTTGAGCTCTACAACAGATGATAACGGGTTGGTTATATCAGAGGATGGTGGCAATTTCGATACACTCGTTGATTCCCCCTGGGGAGAGTGCGTCGAGAGTGTAGATCCAAAAGGTTTCGCGGGAGCATAATTTTTTAAACCTTTCCGCTGGAGGGAGATGGTTGGGGATCTGCTCGATAACCCAGACCTTGAGACCTGATGTGGACCCCTTATGACAGAGGGCGAAGTGTCTGGGCACGCTATGGGGGTCTGTGCCTCCTTCTATTAGTCTACGATGCTCACCGAAACGTTGTCTGAGAGTCCTAATGGTTCTCCCTACATATATGAGACCACAGGGACAACTCAGACCATATATTACGAAATCGGATGAGCAGTTGTAAAATTCTTTTAGTTCATAGGTTTTGCCTTTGGTGGTAAATTCTTTTTGTCCGTGTTTGACAAATTTGCATGTTTTGCAAAGTGCTTTGTGGCATTGATACATCCCAGTTAGAGGTATCAGTTGGAGGGTTTTGGGAAAAATGGATTGAGTTTTTAATTTGCTGGGTGCGATTTTGTTCCTCAAGTTTGGGGCCCTGCGGTAAGTGACAGATGGTCGGGCTGGGAGTTCAGTTTTTAGGTGGGGGTCCTGCTGTAGGATATTCCAGTGTTTTTTTAAAATTCTTTCCATAGTTTTATGTTCATTGTGAAAAGTGGTGATGAATCTACTAGAGAAATTCTGTGGGGGGCGGTCTGTTTTTGTTGCAGTTTTTTCTGAAAGACACTGTTTGAAAGCGTTTTCTATAAGGGGTGCAGGATAGTTTTTTTCTTTAAATTTAGTTTTCAAGGTGTTACTGGATTCGATATAGTCGATTTGTTTGGTGCAGTTTTGCCTTAGGCGCCAAAATTGTCCCTTTGGGATGTTTTTAATCCATTTTGGATAGTGACAGCTATTAAAGTGAAGGTAGGAGTTGCCCGCGGTTGGTTTTGTATAATTTTTTGAGATAATAGCATGACCTTCGTGTCCCAGTTCTAGGTCTAAGAATGCTATGGTCTCGCAGTTGGTATTAGACGTGAAGGATAGGCCATAGGGGTTATTGTTACAATGTTGAACAAAGGGGGGGATTGAGTCAGCTGCTCCATCCCAGATGAGGATAAGGTCGTCTATGTATCTACCGAAAAAGATTATGTTTTCTGAAAAAGGATTATTTTTGTAGATGTAGTGGGACTCCCAGAAGCCCATCGCAAGGTTCGCATATGAGGGCGCAAAATTGGCGCCCATAGCTGTACCTTGGATCTGTTGGTAAAAGTCACCGTTGAAGGTAAAATAATTATGTGTCAAACAAAAATTAACGGCCTTTAGCACAAAGTCCGCTTGCCTCATATTCATTAGGGGGTCATTGATTAAGGAGTTTTCAATCGCTTTTAGGCCAAAGTCATGTGGGATGGAGGTATATAGTGAACTGACATCCAGGGAGAGCCAGGTATATGACGTTTCCCATCTGTAAGGGGCCAGGAGTTCTAGGAGGTGACGACCATCGCGGATATAGGATTGCAGTTGTGTCACCAAGGGCTGTAGGAATTGATCAATGTATAAACTGAAGCCTGTGGTGACACTATCCATAGCAGCCACAATTGGTCGGCCAGGAGGGTGGTGGAGATTTTTGTGTACTTTGGGTAGATGGTAGAAGTAGGGGATTTGGTAGAATTTTTTTTGTAGGAAGGCGGCTTCTGTTTTTGTAAGGATCCCTTCTTGGAGGGCAAATTTGGTTAAAGCCTCGGCTTCATTTGCAAAAATATTGGTTGGGTCATAGGTCAGTTTTTTGTAGGTAGAATCATCAGCAAGGAGGCGGAGAGACTCCGCCACATAGTCGGATCGGTCTAGGAGGACTATTCCGCCCCCTTTGTCGGCAGGCTTGATTACTAGGTCTTCTTTATGTATTAGCTTGTTCAAGGCTAAAATTTCGGAGCGGGTTAGATTGTTTTTATATTTTAGATTTTTTGGGGATTTTGAAGTGGTGGTACATAGTTTGATTATGTCCGCATAGACTACTCGATAAAAACTTTCAATGTATGGGCCTTTAGAATGAGTGGGAAAAAATATTGATTTAGGTTTCAGTGATGTATGGATAATGGGGGGGGATGAGATAAGATGTTGGGTGAGTAATTGTGACGTCATTTCATCGTCATTAGAGATTTCTAGAGTGTCGATGTCGATAAGAGATGAGTTGGAGATGGATCCTGTATGGTCATGGAGTGGGGATGTGATCAGTGGGGCGGGTAGTTCTTTAGTCTCTTTTGAGTTTTTTTCTTGTTTTATGTGGAAGTGTCTTTTTAGAGTCAACGTACGTACGTAATTGTTCAGATCTTTAAAGATGGTGAAAGGGTTGGGTCTATTTATAGGTGCGAAATTTAAGCCCCGACTGAGTAATGAGATATCAGCGGGTGATGGGTTGTATGAGGATAGATTAAAGATTTTTACAGTTTTTGGTGTTTTAATATGTTTGCGTATGTTGTTCTTTCGTCCTCCTCTACAGCCTCTTCTGTGAGTTTTCTTTTTCTGGGGTTTGGGGTTGGAGGAGGACTTTTCACTAAAAAAGGCGATGATATAATCTGGTTTACTATGGGGGGGGGAGGTATGGTTTCTGGGTTGTGGTTTATTTGTACGGGGGTGATTGGGGATTCTACCATGGTAGAGTTTATTGTATTGGAGGTGGTAGGGGTTGGCTGGGAGCTCTTCTCATTCTTATTGTAAGGGCTACTGTTTATGTTTTTATTTTTATTTTTATTTGTGTTTTTGTTGTTTCCCGAAGTAACAATTTGTGTTGTGTTGATTTTGTGGGGTTCCAATCTGAATTCTGGGGGCCCTGGAGATCTGTTATAAAACTGATTGAGAGATTTTATTTTTTCGTCCATTCTCACTCTGTTCTTATTTTCATCTTTATTCAGGTTTTTTGAACTCAGATGATATCGATGAGTGATAGGACCAAAAGGGTCAATGCTCATCAGTGCAGGGGGAGATTGTTTATACAGTTTCTTTGTGGTGGAATGACTAGTGTCATGTTGTATTTGGTTTCTTGGTTTGAGGGGAGGGAGATTCGGTGCAGGGATATCAAGATTTTGTGATCCGTGATCATTTTTTATTTTCCAAGAGAGGATGTGGTTTGTGTTGTAGTCGTCTAGGTCACGTTTGAATTTTCCTATTTTGGTGGTGATAAGGTCATCCTCTAGTTTTTTGGTGTTTCTCTTGAGGATGTCCAGCCATGATGCTGGGATTTTTTGTGAATGGCCTAATATTTCTTCCACAATTCTTTTTATCTGTAGGACCAATAGATTGTATTTGTCGGACCTGTGGGATACTAGTATCCCCATCCATTTAGTCGTACAGAATTCCGCTACCCCTACCCATTCTTTTTTTCCGGGGTCATCTAAGAACAGTGGAGGGGGTTTCTTAATGCGTAAACCTCTAGGGGCAATTTTTGTTTCAATATATTTTTCTAGGAAGAATTTATCCCACCATTGTACGTTGGTTGTGTGAATAGTTCTTTCCAATTGTTTAAATTTGCCGCAAAGATTGTAACGGGCTTGTCCGTTGAGTTTTACTACAACGGAAAAATCTACAGGGGATAAATGTGCGTATAATTGGTCAAGGGTGGTGTATCTAAGGCTAGTTATGGTTGTAATGATATCCATAATAATACTTTACCTTCCTTTCTAAGTTTTTTAAGCCTTTTTACCCATTTTTAATATAAATTTTTTATCTTCCTTCCATCCCCCTTTGTTTACTCATTCTTCCATCCATTCTTTGATTTTTTCCAAATAGGATTTTATCCCATAGATATCTTTACCGATATGTACATAAGATTTCACCATAGACGTTGACTTCCTCCTTATACTAAGCCGCTCCAGCTCCCTCTCTCTCCCACTTCCCTCTCCCCTCATTACTCATCCCACTTCCCTCTCCCCTCATTACTCATTGTTTTCCTTCTCATACTCGATTGTAGCCCCGCCCACTGCCCTTAGCCTGCCCCTATTTATATCCTGAGTCCCCTGCATTTTTTTCTGATTCTGCCTGATGAAAGAGCGCGG